>NC_136875.1:7231849-7532353 GCF_951799975.1 Gobius niger
AAAAGGAGAGAAACTCATGATGTGGACCCCCTCCTCCCCTGACTTCAACCCTATTGAGAGCCTTTGGAGCCTCAACAAAAAACACTTCTATGAGGTTGGGAGGCAGTTTTCATCCAAACAGCAGCTCTGGGAGGCTATTCTAACATCCTGCAAAGAAATCCAAGCAGAAACTGTCCAAAAACTCCCAAGTTTAATGGATTTAAGAATTTTGAAGCTGCTATCACACAAGGGCTCCTATGTTAAAATATAACTTGACCTGTAAATATTTTTTTGATTGAAATAGCTTTTGATTTCAGTAAATATGACCTCCTAATGCTACAAATTCAACAAATGACCATTTTCAGTTAATTACGAGCTTTAAAATGTATTGAAACGATGAGTTGCATAATACTTTGGAACCGTAGATTTTGAGGTTTTTACTATATTCACTAGGAACCTTTTCCACCACATTTAAATGATCCTCTACCAGTTAAAGACTTGAAAATTATGCTGACTCTCATTTGAGTTGACAACTTAGAAAATCTTAGAAAAATGTCATTTGCATAATCATTTGGAACGCGGTGTAGATGGAATAGCCTGGTCATTCAGGATGTTCTGCTGATCTCTCTCTCTTTGGGCACATGGTGTTGCTGAACCTCGACCTGACCAACTGCAGCAAACCACAGATCAGAACAGTTTAGTCAAATCCAGGACACTTTTTTTTTTTTTTTTTAATGCTGACAATGTACGGCAACAGTCCACAATGTGAGGCAAGTGGCATCTCTGCAAAGCAATGAAACAGCTGATAGTTCGCGAAAGATGAAGATGTTATTCTCTCTCTCCCCCCTGTCCCCCCCTCCCTCTGTCCTCCCACAGCTGCCGATTTGCAGACTGCCCTCTCACAGTAGCTCTGGTGTGTGTATTTAAATGTCCTCCGGGATGAAAGAGGCTTCAGTTGTAACATTTGCATTCGGCCGTTTATCGGCTCCATCAGAAGTCGCTGGGTCGGGCCTTTTTCCATGAACTGACTCCCATTCTGAGCCCTGTTTGTTTTCATCACTCTTTAATGATGAACTTTCCATGTCTGTGCGTTCAGACCGACCGAACTGAAGCTCATTCTGCACGGCTATCTAGATCCAGGTGTTTGAAAACGGATGCGATCAGAGTCAAAGAGCTATTGGAGCTTTGTAAAGTGTTTTATAAAGCTTTCCTAATCACATCATTTATAAGCGATAATGATCTGACTGCTTTTGTGCTCATAAATAATTAACAAGTCATTTGTAATTGATTTCATTAATGCTTTATCAATGTGTAACCTCATTTTCAGTTTTCAAACGGCGACAAAGCGAGTTATGAATGAGATTTGCCTGAAGATGAGGTGATAATGAGTGGGTTTTGCCAAGACACGAAGGACAGAGAGTGTGGGGAGACTCTCTGCAGCAGCAGCACACACGTGAAACTTGAATAATAAATTGAATCAAAATGATGAACGATAAAATTTGTCATTGGTCTTTGGCAATAGATGAAGTTGTTTGTTGTTTTTCCTTCTTGCTGTTTTGACATTGGGTAAAAGACAGGAGCACATGCACGAGGGCGATTTAAAGCCATGAGATGTCAATGAAATCTAACTGCTGAAGTGTATTTTCTGTAGGATTAAAAAAAATGTAATCAAACATTTCCTCACTTCTGCATTCATGAAGCGCTCAGACGATTTGATGCAGCGCTTGGATCGGCAGTTAGGAGGGGAGCCCCCCATAAACCTATATAGTATATAGGCTAATCTGATTAAGGGATGGGTCAAGTGCAATGTCAATTATCCCTCCTGAGTATATGCCTAAAGAGTTCGGGAAAATCCACTGTTACCACGGAGATCTGCCGTGTTTGTGGCGGTTTGCAAACATTTTCCATAGACTAACATTAACCAATAACAGTATAAAACGTAAAGAAAAAAGTAACGTCATTAATACATCTAACGCACAGTGTCCAAGTGTTTTAATGTGAACAATAACTCCAGTATAGATGCAGACGGCATCTCTTCATAGAAGGGGGCGTGGCTTCACCAAGGGGGAAAATAGAATCTTTAGAGAAACACAATTTTCACTCTTTTTAGACATTTTCTGGTGAAATATGAACTTATTTATCACACATAAATAAAGTCAAGTGTAAATCGGGTCCATGTAGATATTTTCTCACAGCAGATTGTTCAGTAGAAAAACGGCAGTTGTAGCTCGCACTAGCTAGCCGTTAGCATTAGCACAATGCTAACATGAAGCATTCTGTTAGCATTCTCGTTTTTTTATTCATTTATGGGCTGTTGAACCACTTTGCTCCTCCCCGTGTCATTATGTTTATTTAGTAGAAAACTATATTCCTAATTCAGCATTTGTTAAAGTAGTTTTTTTGAATAATTAGAGAAAGTTCTGATTTTTCTCCAAATTGTTTCCCCCCTTAACTGTTTTCAAACATGACCATTTATGGACAATAGGTAGCGTTCACGTGACATCACAACATTCTAAAGAGCCTATAGTTTAACATTGAGGTGGAGGTCAACTGACGGTAACTATGGTAACTGTGGTAACTGACAAAATGCATATTTATATGTCTTTGTTTTGGCTCATATCTCAGTCATTACTGGAGGAATCCACATGAAACAAAAACTGTCACAAAGGTCATTGTCTCCTCTGTCGGCACATATGAGCTAATGTCCAATTATTATCTCTGAAAAATGTCAAAAAGTGGTGACAATATGCGAAAACATGACCGCGATGTTGTCCAATAGAAAGGACTTTCAGACAAAAAAATAATTTCACAGGTTTGTGAATCCGATCACGATCAAATACTGATGTGGAAGAAACATTTGTCAATTTTCGTTTTGGAGATTTCTTCCAAAAACTGCATTTCTCCCATAGAGTTGCATTGGCCCTGCCCTCCATCTGACATTATGACATCATCACATTCTAAATCGTGAACGCCACCTATTCCAGGGATGCCGTCTGTATCTATTTTACCCTTTCAAATTTCCATTAGTTTATTATTGCTGCAAATCCCATGATGCTTAGCTATATGACATTACAGTCCTAAACAAAAACTGTGGTGGTTAGCATAGCAGTACAGTACAGTATTAAACAAAACAAACTACAAACTACTAGGGGTGTAACGGTACGCTAAAATTGTATTCGGTTCGGTTCACGGTTTTGGAGGGCTCGGTTCGGTTAATTTTCGGTACAAATAAATAAGAACTAACAAAATTTTTCTTTTGAAAAGCTGCCAATACACAATAGAATTCTTGCATAAAATAAATAAAAGCGACCCCCTGTGTGAGGACCACTAACCACTAAACCACTGTGAGACTGGGATTTAGGACGACTACTAGTCTATTTCCCTTTTTAAAATAGTAAATGGCAAATGGTCCCATTCTCTCACCTCTGGTCCCTGACCCACAGATTGGGAACCGCTGATTTAAAACTAACTGAAACCTGCTCCTGACTGTTGTCTCTGTCTTACCGCTGAGAATTAGCCTGTGAGTCGCCAAACCCGTTTTAGACTGCACATTCAGAGAACCAGAGTTACTGTAAGTAACTGCGCTCGTGAGAACCATGTGGATTCAACTCAACAAAAAGGGCACGGACACGGCTTTACTCTCGTCTACTCGCCAAAAACTACTGTCCGGATACTCTAGACTCACCAGACACAATAAGATGAGAGTTTAAATGAGAGTGAGGCCCAGAGTCCGCGCAGAGAAAACATGAGAGCTGCGCCCGGGACACAGGTGACATGATGCAGCCGCGGAGGAGCCGCGCATGAGGCGAAGCGAGCACCGGGAAACAGACGGCCGAGCGGGACACGAGCGGAGAAGCACTCGCGCTTTGGAAGAGACAGGGGGAAGGCGGTCGGTCTCTCCTGCTCATTCACTTCACCAGACTACTCCGTGTTGGTGTTATATGTGGCGAAGTAGGCGGAGAGTGAGTGCGCGCTGGAAGAGCCTGTCTCCGTAACAATGCGTTGATTAATCAGTGAAACAACACTACGCACCGTGCGTAGTTTGCGTATAGGAAGAACCGGCTCTGGGCGCTGGTATAACTTTTTGGCTGAAGTGCGGACGTGATGGGATATTGTAGCGAGGCTCAAGACTTTTAATCAAATACTTAAAGCCAGCGCCTTCAACGACTGCAGTTTCTCCGTTTCTCTCAGCTACTCATGCAGCTTCAATAGCGTCCGTGCGGAAACTCGCTTAGGAACTTTGTTCCGCGGCACTTAATATGACGCTAATAATAAATTTACATTATTTAATGAAAATAATACACCGAAACGGTACGCAAGTGGACCGAACCGAACAGGCCGAACCGAAACGGTTCAATACATCCCGGTGAACCGTTACACCCCTACAAACTACTATTATCTACAGTAAATGCTTGAACTTGAACAAATATAACACTTTATGATTTACTGGGAACATGGCCGGCAGTCATCGGGACATAAATCCTGTAAACTTCCTTTGTTTTAGTTTGCAAAAATGCCCTGTAAGCTCTAAAAAAAAGCCCACCATGAACTTCACCTTTGCCCCAGATGAAGCCCTGTCGTTGTTGTGAGCAGGTTCTTGTCAATGAACGTCTGTGCATCTGCTCTCACCCACCTCGGCCCAAGCAGCTTATCCCGGAGCTGACAAACATGGCCGCCGAGCCAGCTGAGATTAGCTTCAGCTAGCATTTGTGTTGTTGTTTGTGAGTTTGTATCTATTGTATATGGAGGAAAAGGGAAGGGAGGGACACCAATCTCAGACGGCATCTCGTCATAGAAGGGGGCGTGGCTTCGCCGAGGGGGAAAATAGAATCTTTAGAGAAACACCATTTTTCCCTCTTTTTAGCCATTTTCTGGTGGAATATGAACTTATTTATCACCCCTAAATAAAGTCAAGTGTAAATCGGGCCCATATGGATATTTTCTCACAGCAGATTGTTCAGTAGAAGTGAAAAAACGGCAGTTGTAGCTAGCGCGAGCTAACCGTTAGTATTAGCCCGATGCTAACATGTAGCATCAAGTTAGCATTCTCCGTTATTCATGTATTTATGGGCTGTTGAACCACTTTGCTCCTCCCCATGTCTTTGTATCTTTATTTAGTAGAAACTATGTTCATAATTCAGCATTTGTTATAGTGGTTTTTGAATAATTAGAGAAAATATACATTTTTTCAAAATTGTTTTCTCCTTAACGGTTTTTAAAAATGACCACATATGGGCGATTCCAGAGGTCTGTATCTATCCTCAGAGCTGTTGTCCATGGCAACCACACCCACCGGATAAAGACGGTGAATGCCCAGTGATGTCAGGAAGCTATCGCTATATGCTATGAGAGATCCATGTGCCGAGGAGGATTCAGGTTCCAGCTGTCCAACACCTGGGACGGAGCCATCTGGAGGATGCCCCAGACACGGCCTGGATCCAAGCCGTGTTTGGGGCCCGGCCAGTGACATCACCTGGTGGGCGTGGTCGCCACGGACAACAGCGCTGAGGATGCTGTCTGAATGGGCAACGAAACTGTCGGCTCGTTTTTAAAGCAAGTCCAGTGGTTTTGTTATTAATATTAGGAAAAACAAACAACACATCTAAAAAAAATAGATACACCCGAGTTTAAATACATTTTTTTGTTTTTTTGGATATATACGTAGATTTTTGGATTTTCGATCTCGTAGTAGAAAATTTAGAAAAGGAAGAACAAAAAGTAGTAGAAAGTTATATTACCCACATGGAGTAATTAATTTGCAGTGAGTAAAAATACACAAAGGCAACCATGACCACAACAAACAGATAGATACAGACGGCATCTCGTCATAGAAGGGGGCGTGGCTTCGCCGAGGGGGAAAATAGAATCTTTAGAGAAACACCATTTTCCACTCTTTTAGCCATTTTCTGGTGGAAAATGAACTTATTTATCACACGTAAATAAAGTCAAGTGTAAATCGGGCCCATATGGATATTTTCTCACAGAAGATTGTTCCGTAGAAGTGAAAAAAACGGCAGTTGTAGCTAGTGCTAGCTAACCGTTAGCATTAGCCCGATGCTAACATGTAGCATCATGTTAGCATCATGTTAACATGATGCTAACATGTAGCATCATGTTAGCATTCTCCGTTTTTTTATGTATTTATGGGCTGTTGAACCACTTTGCTCCTCTCCATGTCTTTGTATCTTTATTTAGGAGAAAACTATATTCACATTTCATCGATTGTTGAAGTAGTTTTTGAATAATTAGAGATTTTTCTTAATTGTTTTCCCCCTTAACTGTTTTCAAACATGACCATATATGGGCGACTCCAGAGATGCCGTCTGTATCTATCCAAACATTGACAACATGTAAAGAACAGGCCTGAGCTCAAACCACAGCCCATCAACATCAGTTTAAATTATGTTAAAAAATGTAAGTTCTTTAAAACCCTCTCTGACAAAAAAAAACTATTTTAGCTATTTTTAAGTAAAGTAATTCTAATTTTGCCTTCTTTTTGTCGTTCAAAGGTCAATGCATTGGTCAGGAATAGTCGGGTCTGCACATGTGTATTTGTCCAGCTGCTCCACACATGGATGCCAAACATGTCAATATTTGTGTATGAAATAGCCTGGGAAAAAGCTCTGTCAGGTGTGATTTTGTTGTCATTTGCTGAATATCTTCCTGGGAAAGTGCATTTATATATATATTTATTTATTTGCACACAAACAACACCCGATTATGATGGCCAAATCTCGTTTTGTGAGACTTCATTTTTCCTGTGGTCTGGTGTTGTCGTGAATTCCAGTGGTTATGAACTATTTTTCATGTTTTCCTCCATTATGCTCATCTAATAAGACCAATCGTGTTAGCCGTGCGGCGTTTAGTGGCATCATGTGCTCTGTGACTTGAGCCAACTGTCCGCTATTGTCTAACCCGGGCAGATCCATCAGCGCATCACACCCCATTTTAATGACAGCTCTTTCAATGCAAAACAATAGGACCCTCGTGGCCTTGACATCTCCGTCTGCCGAGCGCAGGAGGCTAATTTGGCAGCTCCTCTCCTCCCCCCTCGGGTTAGCGGCGGCGGACCCAGACGAGGCCCAGGACAGAGGGGGGGGGGGGGGGGGAGACAGAGGGTGCGGTTGACCCCACGTGTGTGTAAGGACATCTAATCCTGTCTAATAAAAAGTGGGGACGGGACAAATGGAAACAGGATCCTCCTATACCACTCAAACTCAACACCCACTACTTTACTTTAGGTTACATTACTCTACATTAGGTTACATTAATTTACAGTACACTACCTTACACTACACTACCTTACTTTGTTACATTACATTACTTTGTGTTATATTACTTTACGTTACATTACATGACTTTACTTTGTGTTATATTACTTTACGTTGCACTACATTGCTTTGGGCAACATTACTTTACGTGACATTACTTTGTTACTTTACGTTATATTACTTTACGCTACATTACATTACATTACTTTAGGTAACATTACTCTACTTTAGGTTACATTACTTTACAGTACACTACCTTACACTACACTACCTTACTTTGTTACATTGCATTACTTTGTGTTATATTACTTTACATTACATTACATTGCTTTGGGCAACATTACTTTACGTGACATTACTTTGTTACTTTACGTTACATTACATTACATTACTATAGGCAACATTACTTTACATTACTTTGTGTTATATTACTTTACGTTACACTACATTGCTTTGGGCAACATTACTTTACGTGACATTACTTTATGTTACTTTACGTTATATTACTTTACATTACATTACTTTAGGCAACATTACATTACATTATTTTTAGGTATCGTTACATCACTTTGCGTTACATTACTTTAGGCAACATTACGTTACATTATTTTTAGGTAACTTTGTGTTACATTACTTTGCGTTACATCACTTTGCGTTACTTTACTTTGCGTTACATCACTTTGCGTTACATTACTTTGCATTACATCACTTTGCGTTACATTACTTTAGATAACATTACTCTACATTACTTTACATTACTTTGCGTTGCATTACTTTACATTACTTTGCTTTGCATTACTTTACATTACTTTGCGTTGCATTACTTTACATTACTTTGCGTTACATTACTTTGCGTTGCATTACTTTACATTACTTTGCGTTACATGACTTCACGCCACATTACATTAACTTACTTTACGTTACTTTACTGAACACTACACTACTTTCTGTTGCGTTAAATTACATTGCATTACTTTACGTTACATTAAATTACTTTAAGTTACATTTCTTCATGCTACATGACTTTATTACTTAACACTACACTATTTTTTGTTGCGTTGCATTACATTTTACGCTACATTGCGTTACTTTAAGCTACATTACTTTACGGCTTTACTTTACTTTACACTACTCTACTTTCCTTTATCATACACTACGCTACAGTACGGTACACTACGCTACATTACTACTTACTTTACACTACATTACTTTTCTTTATATTATTTTGCTTCATTTCATATTGCTTGACTTGACATGTTACTTGGCTTTACTAAATGTCCGGTGCTGCACAGAATTGCCTTGTTTTTATATTTGACATTTGAGAGGAGACTGATAAACGAAGCGCTAAACTTGTTCCAGAATCATGCAAGTTCATGCATGTTTTCAGATTTCCTTTTTTTTCTTTAGAACACGCTGCATTTCCCAAACAGCTAAAAATACGATTGAAGCAAAAAGAAACTTGTCAAAACACTACAAAAAAAAAAGACTGTCAGCGGTGGAGCTGTAGCAGGGGGGCAGTGGGAGAGGACTGACCCAGAATCAGAGCCAATGACGCGGATTGATGCTCATTTCAATACCCCCCCTCCAAACCCTATACCCCCGATGGAGATTTGACAATTTCAGGGCAATGCGCTTTACACTCCGCTACACGCCAGCTCGGACTCGCAGCCGAAGCGCCACCATTTTGGAAATAGCAGGCGAGGGAACCTTTAGATTCTCTGCACTTATTTAATGGTGACATAGTGACAATAGTGAAATAAAGAAAATAAATCATGAAAAGTTGAAGGTGAAATCGGCCGTTTGTCCTGTCCCCTGAGGGCCTCCATTATAAAGGTAAAGCTATTTCCTGTGTGTGGAGTATAAAGTAGGTCCATTGTCAATGAATGAGCCTCAGGGCAGGTCCATTCAAATACTGTACATGAATGTTTTGTGTGACAGAGACGGCCCACATGTGCACACCCTCTCTCTTCCTCTCTCTCCCTCCCTCTCCCCTCCCTCTTTCTCTTTTCAATCCCTCTCTCTCTCTTCTGTCTTGCCTCTCTCACTTCTCCTTCTCCACTTTTCTCTGTCCTGGGTCTAACTTCTTCCTCTCTTCCTTTCGCACCCATTTCCCTCCTCCTCCCACCTTCTCTCCTTTCTCTTTGTCTTTCTCCCTCCCTCTCTCTCTCTCCTCTCTCCCTCTCTCTCCTCTCTCTCCTCTCTCTCCTTTCTCTCCTCTCTATCCTCTCTCGCCTCTCTCTCCTCTCTCTCCTCTCTCTCCTCTTTCTCCTCTCTCTCTCTCCTCTCTCTCCTCTCTCTCTCTCTCCTCTCTCTCTCCTCTCTCTCCTCTCTCTCTCTCTCCTCTCTCTCTCTCTCTCTCTCTCTCCTCTCTCTCTCCTCTCTCTCTCCTCTCTCTCTCCTCTCTCTCCTCTCTCTCCTCTCTCTCCCTCTCTCTCCTCTCTCTCCCCTCTCTCCCTCTCTCTCCTCTCTCTCCTCTCTCTCCTCTCTCCCCTCTCTCTCTCTCTCTCTCTCTCCTCTCTCTCCCTCTCTCTCCTCTCTCTCCCCTCTCTCCCCTCTCTCTCCTCTCTCTCCTCTCTCTCACCTCTCTCTCTCTTTCTCTCTCTCTGTCCCCTCTCTCTCTCTCCTCTCTCTCCTCTCTCTCTCCTCTCTCTGTCCTCTCTCTCTCTCTCCTATCTCTCTCCTCTCTCTCCTCTCTCTCTCCTCTCTCTCCTCTCTCTCCTCTCTCTCTCTCCTCTCTCTCTCTCCTCTCTCTCCTCTCTCTCTCTCCTCTCTCTCTCTCTCTCCTCTCTCTCCTCTCTCTCTCCTCTCTCTCCTCTCTCTCCTCTCTCTCTCTCCTCTCTCTCTCTCTCCTCTCACTCCTCTCTCTCTCCTCTCTCTCCTCTCTCTCCTCTCCCCTCTTTCTCTCTCCTCTCTCTCTCTCTTAATCTTCACCATCTCTCCTCACTTCATCCCTCTTTTTCTTCAAAATTCCTGTCCCTTTCTCTTTCTTTTCCCTGTCTCCCTTCCTCCATCTCTTCCACTTTCTTCTCCATCTCCCCTTCTCTCTCTCTCTCTCTCTCGCTCTCTTCACCTCTCATCTTTTTTCTCTTCACCCCTTTCTCTTCTTTCTCTTTTCTACGTCCCTCCCTCTCTCTACCCCCTCTCCCTCCGCACTTCATTTTCCCTCACGCCCTTTCTCTTCTTCATCCCCCTTTTCCTCTCTTCAACTCTTTCTCTTTCCTCTCTCTCCCGTCTACCCTCATCTCTATCTCCCTTTCCTTTCTCTCTGTCCCCCTTGTCCTCTTCTTCTTCCTTCTCTTATCTCCCTCCCTCTGGCCGCTCTCTTCCTACACTCTTTCATCTCGTTCCCTCTCCCTTCTTCCTCTCTGTCTCCCTGCCTCTCCACCCCTCCTCTCTCTCTCTCTCCTCTCACTCTCTGTCTTCCTCCTGTCCTACTTTGCATATGTCAACACAGAAAAAGGGAAATGCGAAACCCTCCATCTGTCAAAGAAAAAGAAAAAAAAAAAAAGAGGAAAGCTTTAACCGCCTCGTCTTTGTGAAGCGAGGATTGTTCTGGAGGCTGCAGTGTCGGGGGCAGGTCGGTTTGGGGGCGGCGCCATCACGAGTGTGTGGCGTTTTTTGATTTTCAACAAAGAGAGCACTTAGAGAAAACTTGTCAACAAGCAGCGGCACAAGGTTCTTTCATGTAAGCCTATTTATGCCCAATCTGCCTCCTCCATCTTCATGTGCTTGGATGTTCGTGAGCAGTTGACCTGCCTCGTCTCGGTTATTTCTAGGCCACCTCCCCTCGAGTGTCCGCCCCGGAAGAGTTAACCCCGACAGTCAAAGCAATAACGGGACAGTTAAGAGAGTCTTGGCACTTGTGTGAGTTTGACCCATCTCCACTGGATCAGCTGGAAACCGGGTCAACAGACAAATGGTATTGATGGAGTTAAAGATCAGGCCCGGGACAGTTCAAACATACAGTATGTGCACTGGGGTCTCTCTCCTCGGTAGGACGATGCAGGGTTTTTCTTTTCACTCAAACTTTACAGTTTAAGTGGCGCTAGCCCGCAGTTAGCTTTGCCCGTTAGCCTGTTAGCTTCTTCTTCGTGATTCCATTAGTGTGTACCGGTGCTCCGACCCGGTGGCAGTCAAGTTGCAAGCATGGTTTTCTGGCCAGAGGCACCAGGGGGAGATGATAGACCCCCCCAATCATTCCATTAACACTTGTATTACCCCCAGAGGGATTTATTATGGTAAACAAGTTATTTACCATTGCAAATAAATACATCAGAAACCTCATCCAACTTGTGCAGAGACCGATTGCAACGTTGCACTGGAGCTCAGTATTTGGGGAAGTGAACTGGAGCAGGGCTTGGCTGGTTGGTGAGAAGCTGTGCATCTATAATAAAGTCAAAGAAATCTCATATAAAATCCTACATAACATATACCCTGCTAAAAAAAACACTTTAAAGATTCAAACTCGACATAGATTATAAATGCGACTTCTGTCAGGATGAAAAAGAAACCATCATCCACCTGTTTTATCACTGCACATACAGTCACAACCTATGGTCACATATACAGCAACTTATCCAGAACAAAACTGGCCGTGTGATCAGCCTCCAGGAGAGTGACATCGTGTTTTATTTCGATAATTCAAATATTCCCAAAGACCTTTCCCTTCTGATTCAGACCATCATCCACCTATAGCCAAATATCATATTCATAAAACTAAGTGGGCACAAACAAAGCCAAACGGACATCATTTTATAAACAAACTCAATACATATCTTAAAACAATATAGACTGTGGCTAATCAAAAAGCAATCAAAGCCCATAACGCATTCTGTAAATACCACACGTTAACACAGTAAATGAATCCGTGTACCTTTCGATCATTAGTTATTCCGTTTCAAAATAAAATCAGAAAAACTAATTTTGTGGTTGTTTTTTTGTATTTCCATTTTCTAAATTAAATTGGAAAGGCAACAAATTCTAAATAAAATATTGACCTATTTCTTTGCTACGCAGTGGAAACAAACACTGCTAAAACAACTTACATTATTTTGTTTACTACTGCTTCGGTTTGATTTGCTACCGGAAATGATGAGTGGTGAGAGACGGAAACAGCAGCAGCAAACAACTAACTACTCGCGCGAAAGGCAAAATGGACAATCACGTCTTATTCAGACGCGGTAGACGGATTTCTTTTAGCCCAGATGACATTACCACCAACAAAATTTCCATGATATTTCAGGTGAGTTGTTTTTAATTATGTTTATTTGGAGAAGACACTTTTACGCTTACACGTGCCGCCCATGGATGTATTGGCTACACGTAACCATAATTAGCACAATTTAAGTTTGAAACTATGTATGGATTAAAAACAAGTTAAGTACGCTACATTGTTGAATTTTAGGAGTTAAAAAAAAAAAAAAGACAGAAGTGTACTTTGCATTGGCACACATTGCAAGTATCTAAATAATCATAACTTAATTACGCCCTTCTATATGTTTGCGAATAGGTCCGTGCTGACACCGTTTATTTGATTGACGACCACAACAAGGTAATATTGCCCGGTCAAGACGGTGTATTTGACAACCTGGAGATACTGGGCGGTGGCCACTATGAGGTGTACGGCGAAAGCACTAATGATGGAGAACCTGGTGAAGCCCCCCCATCTACTTCCAACCAGCAAACTCCTGCCCGCTTTGCTTTTCGCCGCCCATTCAGTGCTAGCAGTACCACTAGTCCTGCAGGTTTTCAGGCTTTTAAAGCAACTGGTCCAAAGATGTTGCAAAGGTAAAACTACATTTATTAAAGTGCTGGAAATTGTATTATTTCAACTCAGTTGGTGCATGGTAAGATAACCTTGATCCTTTGTTTGTAGGAATGTTTTTATAGCCGAGCTTGTAGATGGAAGACTTGAAACCCATAAGACCGTAACCCTTAAATTTTCGGAATTTGAATCCTCTCTTCCAACTATTAAGGCCAAAGTGTTTGAGGCCCTTGGCCAAGAGCAGCCCATTGTGCTCATAGACAGCCATCATAATGAGATAATGGACAGCGAAGGAACAAGGGGTACTATATTTGTTTTTATCCCCAAAAAATAATTCAGATATTGAGTAAATTTAAGAACTGAACTATGTATTGTTTACTTTGTAGGGCCAAGCTTCTGGAAACAAAACGCAAGGAAAATTTATGCTGTTCCAGAGGAGCAACTACACAGGCTCAGGGGGAATAAGCGAAAGAGAGAAAGGTAAAGTAGCTTTTACATTTGCCTCTTAATTGTTGCTTAAGTGTTAATTATACCATGTTATAATTAACATGGTTAATTATCCCCATTTTCAGTCGACAAGGGGACAGTAGTGCCCTTCCTGAGGTGTTGGACCAAATTGAAGAGGTCCTTTTGGCATCCCAAGGTTTGCAGGAAGTATCCAAGTCACTGAAAGACCTTGTGACATTTGTCAGAGGAAACAAGCACACAACTGTCAGCCTCAGTGAAGAGCAGGCTGCTGCTGTAAAAGCAGCCTTTTCTTGTGTCATTTGTGGAGGTACTTGTATTTGTTGTTTGACATCATCTGCTCCTCATAATCCTGCCTCTTCCCTCATTTCCTAATTTGTTGTAGTCCCTGTGATTTCAAATTTCTGCATATAGGTCTCTGTCACTTTGTCATACTTCTCTCTTTCATTGATTATAGCACTAGAAACAAAGCTCCTTCTCACTCATGTACTGTATATATCTTACAGACCCCATGAAGGATCCAATGTTTGCAAGCTGTTGTACCACTGTACTTGGATGCAGACCCTGTTTGGATCAGTGGCAGGATGGTCACGCACACTGTCCCAAGTGCCGTACCGATGATTTTACCTTCCACATCCAGTCTGTTGTGGGGCTGGACGATGCCCTTACAGCTCTTCACAATATTATTTCTTGAATCATCATTGACTTCACGTTAAATTGCTACGTTTAAATGTTCAAAATGTTTTTAACAAGTTTACATTATGTTTGGGGATATGTGCAATACAAAGTATGCTATATTAATCCACATTTATCATGATCACTTTTGATTTTTATGTGATTGTATTTTTTTTTTTATCCCCCCTTTTGTTTTACACCCTTTACAATTTTCTTTTACTGAGTTGTTGGAGAAATGCTTGCATAGAGTACTCTAAGCTATGCCAGTTTTGTTACAAATGTTCTAACATTTGATATAAATCTGCATTTTCAATTCATGGTTGTAAATCCTGTGTATATTAACACAATTCACAGTTACTATAGTGCAATAACACATTCGGACATTTTCTTAGTGAGTCTATTGAAGGAAGAAGTATTAAATTCAATTTCTTTAGTACAGATATAAAAGTTCTTGAGCCATCATCTGTACTCTAGTACAGAGTGTGGGACATTTCACAAAAAAGCTTGTCCACTGAGAAGCTAGATGTCCTACAGTCTACAGATGACGACCCAAACCTGTTTCTACAATTGTAAACTCCTCTATGACTGAGCTTAAACAAAAGTATGTAAGAAAAAAAGCTTTTCAAATTTACTTTCATACTCAAAAAGAAGACAATTCCATAAAACATTTATGGCAGGGGGAGGAAAATACTTAATTTTAACATTTTTAAACTGTATAGTCTCTTTAAGCATGCCTTTCAGTCGCACGGATCAAGCAAAAAAGTGCTTCATTAAAATCTGTATATTCGAAATTAGCAATATTGTCAACAATAACAGACAAATCTGGGTAAGCGGCCCTAAAGTCCTCTTCAGCATGAATCCTGTCCATTTCATTTTGAAATGGGTCTACACCAAAGACGGACTCAGTTGTTAAGGACGAGCCCACATCCTGTTCATAGTGAGCAGCAGCGACAGAGGCACTGGGTAAAAGGTCTTCTCCAATTTTAGCAGGACTTCCTCCAGACGCCAAATCATTAGGTACTCCTCGTCCTTGAAATAAAACAAAAACAAAGCATTTGTTTTCCACATTCATAGGTTTAATTGCCATCATAGAAAAGGAAATTCTGTGGCCCCATGCATGAACCTGATATACCACAAATACTTGTAACACCATGTTCATTAATGAAATGTATTCTTTTAACCTCAATTTTGTCAGATTAACATTCATGTGGCATATCAGGTTTATGCCACAGAATTATATTGCACTAATGGTGATCTTCGAACAAGAACACTGACATCAACAATTACAAAATTGAACAGGAACCTGCATACATGGGGAGTTCAAATGTAGTAGTTCTAATCTACAGCCCAGACCACCCACTTCTCCATCAAACCCTCCCACCTGAACACATGCTGCGTGTGTGCAGAGAGTATACGTTGGGTTACGTTGTCATGGTTGCTTACCTGGAATCCTGTGTGCATTCCATGCATTTACAACTCGATGTAAGCCAATCTGGCTGAGAAGAACTGTTAAGTTTGACACACAAAATTTGATGCGGTCATCCTGCATGTCCAGGGTTTCCTGGTCCACGAGGCGTACTAAGGCCGCTTTCAATGGATAATTCACACGGTTGTTCACCTCCGGCCAAATTCGCTCTATCCTAAGATTCTAGAAGGAAAAGAATACAAATAGTGAGTGTGTGTGTTCCTGTACATGCAAGCTGAATAAGTAAAGGTTTTAAAAAGTGGTCATGGACTTGGTTATAAATAATATTTATATCATTAAGTTCAGATGACCACTTTTTGAAACCTTTTTTGCTGCTAATAAGTAAGTTAGATTAAACATTACAATTTACATTACAATTAAGAAGTCACTACTTATAATTTCATAATTACATGTAATGTTAAAGCACCTAAACTTTGATATTAATTTGCAATCCATTATGCAGCCCTAGTACTGTGTCTGTGTCTGTCATAATACAGCCAATCACTGAATGACAGGAGTATAGTAAGTACCTTGGTTGACGTAGTCTGGGCATAGGGCTGCCGACTAACATTGAAGCGGTAGTTGGCAAGGATTTCCTGCATATACAGGCATAGGTAAAACTCCTTCCCATGGTCCACTCGCACTTGATCCCACATACCATGTGCCGCCACAGCAGGTCTATCAAAAAAACGTATTACTAGCTTACCAAACAGTAGAGAATAGAGAAAGTGTGTGTATGTGTGTAAGAGAGCAATAGAGAGTAAGAGGAGAGGTCCAAAGAAAAGCAGTGTGCCACAAACAGCTCACTCTTTTGGATGCAGGTACAGGCATGGACAGATGGGGAGAGGCAAGAGAGAACATGAGAGAGAGAAAAAGAGAGAAAAACCGAAATAAATAAATAAATGTGAGCACAAAGATAGATGAGAGTCCGATAGAGAAAAGAAGAGACATGAAGGGTTGTAGAGGCTACATGCTGAGCATCGTTTTACCAACCTGTACACTTCTTCATAAATAGTGAGGTTATTTTTAACAGGCATTGTGGCATGTGCAACAATTTTTGAGCTGTAGCCATCCACTGCTGCAACATGTGTGACACCAAACATCACCAACTTTTCATTCTGGTCCAGGTGAATCTTGTGTCCCATGTACTCTGCATGGTAGGGGATGGGGTTCAAGTTCCGAGCACCCTTTAAAGTATATTTACCATAAATATTAACAAAAATACATACCACCATTCTTCACACATTGTGTCACAATTGTTTAAACTTGTGACAAGCTTAAAGATTTGCATCTGGAACTTACCTGTTGTCGCAAATTGTGGTAAGGCTGGTGCACCTCTCTCAATACTCTCCCCACTCGACGTTCACCAGCACGTACTCCAACGGACGTCAAATATCCAGTCATAAACTTTCGTCCATAGGACGGACCTGTCTGTAATATGCAATTGTTTTTTTTACTTTAATTCAAATACTAAAGCCCTAGTCACAAGTCTGCACAGTAGGCTTTGTACGTATGGGAACGCGCAAATTAAGGCTGTGTATCACAGACCAAATGGCAGGATATTGTTGTCTCGATGTTTACCTAGTACAAACGTAGTGCATTTACGTGGTGTTTGAAGTGGCTGATGCAGACGCACGCACAGCCGAACTTTGGGTTGATTGCTATAGTGCCCCACACAAAGCGTAAATAATAATATACAGTCTTAGTTTTACTAATAATGTAGATTCATACTGCACATACCTGATAAATTGAAGAGATCACTGCCGTTTCCAGATCTGCGTCGGAAACATGATTTCGACGTCTAAGGCCGTTTTCCAAGCAGAATCTCCTCACGGATATTTCTGAGCAACCATTCGCTCCGTGGCGATATAAAGCATCACTGATCTCTGCATGTGTTGCCCCATTATTAAAAAGTCTCCTAACTAAATATGCGTAAGGCTGGAGGGAAGCCATCAAAATCTCATACTTGTACTCAAACTTGCCGAACAAGTGTTAGAGCGGCTCTGAGCTGAGGTCTCTCCTCACTTCCGGTGTCGCAAATAATAATAAAACGAAATAATAGTGATGCCATAATTTTGGGGGGAATTTAAAACAAATAGAGTCAAAACAAACACATTGACATTAAAGTTTAAAAGATTTATTTTTTTAATTGAAGTTTAGAAAGGGAAAAAAACAAAAAAACAAATGGAAATGTTGTTTTTCTGATTTTATTATGAAACGGAATAACTAATGATCGAAAGGTACACGGATTTAAATGCTGCCTATATGTCATCTTGTATCATAATGTATTGATTCAAAATCCCCCTTTTCTGTCTTGATCTATTCTGTATGACTCTATTACTTCATTTTCTGTATTTCCCTCTTTTCTTTTTCTTTTTTATGTTTGTTTTGTTTTGGTTCCCTCCTGGCCTTAAAAATGTGAATATGCTTGTATGTATACATGTACTTTGACAGCATTCTTATTTTGCAACACATCTGTTAAATAAAAAAATAAAATAAAAAAAAGTTACTTACCATTGCTTTAAAGGGAAATATGTTAAAATGGTGTATTTTCCTCCCCCTACATGTTCCAGCCATGTCCTAAGGTGTAGAATGAGCTCAGACCTGTTCACCACTCGTCGTCCTTAGTTTTAAAGCAATACCAAGTAACGTGTTTACCTTAATAAATCCTTTTCGTAGTCCTTGTGGGGGTAATACAAGAGTTAATGGCATGATTGGAGGGTCTTTCATCTCCCCCTGGTGTCGCTGGCCAGAAAACCATGCTTGCAACTTGACTGCCACCGGTCTGGAGTCACCAATACGCACTAATGGAAGCTAACAGGCCTAGCGGGCAAAGCTAACTGCGGGCTAGCGTCACTTTGAACAGTATTTACTGCCAAGTTTGAGTGAAAAAGATTATTTCCATTGTATAATTGGATGTACAATATCTCGCTCCCCTTTCGCCTTTCCTGTCAGCGTAGTATTTACTCTCCAAGACAATTAATATGTTAAAAAAATCATAACTTGCTACGACACCTGCAGTTGCGCTTATGGCCTCTAGGTGCGCACGACCTCAAATATCACAGAAGGACATTTTTCCGACGATGTTCCACCCCATTTACACGATCTCTAGAGGCGGGAAAGAGTTTCAATGCAACACGAGCGGCTTTAATTACAAAGTCGAATGTTCAGGAGGGTTTACTCTGTTGATTTCCTCAGGGCGCCATTTTAAAATTTGCAATCAAAACCCAAAGCGGCGAGGCGCTTATCGACGCTCTCCATCTCAGACAGTATTCAGTGGTAATTACCGGCCGCTCCACTTCCTGCCCGAACAAAGAGCCCGGGAAATGCCCTGGTTTAACATCTGACGCCGCTCGTTCGATTAATCAGAGCCGGCATTGATTTTTCTGTCCACACATTAATAAAGAAACACCCCTCTCTTGTCAGTCCCTTCTTGGGGAAACAGATGAAACGTGTTAAGTGGGTAAACTATGTCGATGGATTTGGGAAAATATACATTGAGCAGCAAGAGAAAAATTACAATCGGAAACACAATGGTGGCAGAACGACGGAATATCACAGTCATACAAGGCGTCTCGAAGTGTCTTGCTCAAGGCTTCAGGCGGGTAGATTCACCGAAATATTGGAACAAACACTTGAGTGATAAGCATAAAAGTCTGAATTCTGTTTTGAGGTAATTCCATAAAGAAATAAGTAAGGCACATTGTAACTGAATTTTAGCACATTTAGCTAAATCCCCCGCGCTGTTTTTGGGGATTTTGCTGTAGAGTGCTGACAATCCAGACCATTTTTCATGATATTTGTAGAGCCATAGCGTATTCTATGTTATAGCTATGGACACATGCTGTGGCTCGTTTGATAGGGGAGACTCTAAGCTCTCCCTAGTTGAAAACAGTTTAATTTTACGATCAAAATCACTGATTTTTTTTTAGAAATGGAGATAATGCGTCTTTTATGATTAACTCTCTCCTCCTCTCTCTATTACAGACACTAACGTTAAGGAAATTCGTTTCAAGTCCATTTTTAAGGACCTTGGTTCTCGGATTGAAGACTTTAACAGGATGTTTCTCAGCCATCCTTGGAACAATTTTAAGTTTTAAAATTGGCTGCTGTGTCAAACGTGCTCCAGAGAGCAAGAGAGAAGTGTCGGGTCTAAAAAAAAAAAAGAGTAATATATATGAAATGTCCAGATGTGACTTTTCCCAAGTTGTTGATCGTCATTTATTTAACTTCTGTTCATCACAGAGCTAGCAAAATCACACATGAGGTGTATTAGAGTGAACAAATGGAAAAATAAGTTTTTTAATTTTTGGCACTCCATGTGTTAAGGCGCTGGAGACATTTCATGCAGCTGTGTTCAGATTTTTAGCTAGTTTTCTCCCTTAAAGAGACTATACGTCGACATACTTAAACATTTTTAAAATTAAGTATTTTCCTCCCCCTACATGTTCCAGTCATGTCCTAATGTGTAGAATGAGCCCAGACCTGTTCACCACAACTGCCTCTAAAATCCTGCACTGTCACTCAGAAAGATGTTACTTCAGGTCCAAAGTGCCGTCATGCACGAGCTGCAGTTCCTGTATTGACCTGAGGGGGCAATAGTGAGTATAAAATGGCCAACTTTCATCTAGCCCCTTTAACATCAGTGTTTTAATGAAAAAATAAACCAAATTCACTCTTTATTATGTCCATTTTATCATGTTTTGTTGGCCATTGAGCCAGAGATTTCCAGGAAAATACAACTTTTCCACTTTTTTTTACTTCAATCATCTAAAATTACAATGGGACTGATATTTACGCTATAATGTGTGAATAAAATCTTGCACCACAACTGACAAATCATTCTTAGTGCATTTAGCTTTCACTTTAGTCCAAAAAAAAAAAAAAGATTCACTTGTGTGGCCTGAAGTTCTCGGTCAAATGGACTGAAAGAAACAAAGATCCGTCTCTCTTCACCACTGAGATCCAGTTCGAACCGTTCTCCTTCAAGAGCCATTTGTCGAGCTCACTACACAACAGAGTAGCTTTGTTTGAATAGCAATACAGTAACAAAATACAAGATCAGTTGTGTAAATCCTGCTACTAAAAGAGCATTAGTTGCCAGGGGCGGACTGGGACTGAAAAACAGCCCTGGACTCTGGCCGGCCTGGCCCAAATTAGCGTAAATGCGACACTTCCACGAATACATATGTTAACCTCTTACCCCCCGCCTTAACCGAGAGCATTTTCTCCAGTTCGGCTTTACCCAAATCCAAAGGCTTCTTGACTGGAGAGCAACACCGAGCATTTGAAAGCTAAAATCTAGAAAAGTGATGGTAGCTTTTTGTCACGTTGTCGCTCCATTTTTGTTTGTTGTTGTTTGTTTTTGTTGCCTTTTGCTGTTTTTCATTACTTTTTTGTGGCTTTTTTGGCCTTTTTTTTGTCACTTTTTCGTTGTGTTTTCGTCTCTTGTTTTTCAGTTGGTTTTTTTCGTCACATTTTGTTGTGTTTTTGTCACTTTTTTGTCACTTTTTTGTTGCTTTTTTGCCGTGTTTTCCTCACTTTTTTGTCACTTTTTCGTTGTGTTTTCGTCTCTTGTTTTTCAGGGGGGTTTTTTTGTCATGTTTTTGTTGTTTTTTTCCACCGCTTTTTTCATTGCTTTGTCGTCACTTTTTCGTCACATTTTGTTGTGTTTTTGTCACTTTTTTATTACTTTTTTGTGGCTTTTTTGCCCTGTTTTCCTCACTTTTTTGTCACTTTTTCGTTGTGTTTTCGTCTCTTGTTTTTCAGGGGGTTTTTTTGTCGTGTTTTTGTTGTTTTTTTCCACCGCTTTTTTCATTGCTTTGTCGTCACGTTTTCGTCACATCTTGTTGTGTTTTTGTCACTTTTTTGTCACTTTTTTCCAGCACATTTTTGTTTTTGGATGCTTTTCTTTTAAGCTTTTAGATTTGGGTAAAGCTCTGTCACGCCCGGGGGTAAGGGTAAGGTAAATTGAGGGGGGCGGGACCGGTGGCCCTAGAGCCAGTGGCCCTTCTGTGCTCTTCCAGAATGGACATATGGCCAGTCCGCCCCTGTTAGTTGCCGACGAAGCCCCTTAATGTAAAAGAAAACCTCAACATTAAAACAACCCAGGACAGATGACAACCCTCTCTGTTCTCCCCAGTATCCGTCTCCCTGGGAAACGGCCGGTTGTGTTTGTTTAGAATCTTATCTCTCCGACTTTTCACTTTCCCCCGTTCATCCTTCCTTTCTGCCTGTGTTTAGTTGAACTTTACACAGATATTCTGGTTAGATAATTGCTCCAAAGACACACCCGATCTAGTTCTCTCTCTCTCTCTCTATTGTTGGCGCTGAAAAGGCGGTTCTCCCAGTGAACTCAGGTGACTTTACAGACAAAAGAAAGACATTAATTATAGCTTTCAAGAGCGTTGTTCAGAAGTGATCGGTTTGATGCTTTGTTGTTGTCGTGGTTTCGATTTCCACTTTTATGTTGCAGACACAGTTTACAGTGTAGAAGCTTCTCGCACAGGATTATAGATAAGACAGTATCAACCTTCTACTTACAGGTGCATGGGTATTTTATAAGTATAATTGGTAACACTTTACATTACGGGCCGGTAAGTCCGTGGTACTTACAGTTGTAATTACAGTGGTAATTACTAGTAATGACAGTGGTACTTATTGTGGTACTTACAGTGGTAATTACAGTGGTACTTCTTGGTACTTATTGTGGTACTTACAGTGGTGCTTATTGTGGTACTAGTAATTAGGGCTAGGGGTTAGGATTAGGGTTAGGGAGACAGAGTTACCACTGTATCTCTCATTACTAAGAGATACTGTGGTAATGCTCTTAGTAATGAAGGTTGTACTTCTATTTACTTTGGTACTTTAAGTGATAGTTTCTAGTAGGTACAGTGATACATCTGTGGTACTTACTGGTAATTCAAGGATACTACAGCAGCAATTCATAGGTAGTAAATGTGGTACTTCTACACACAGAAGTAATTTCTAGGATTGTGTGACTATAAAACAACATACATCAACATTAGAGAGTACAACCTTCATTACTAAGAGTTACCACTGTATCTAGAAGTACATACCTTGTAATTCTCACTATAGTATCCTTTAAGTACCACAATAAGTACCTAGAAGCACCACTATTATTACTAGAATTTACCACTGTAAGTACCACAATAAGTACCATTGTAAGTATCACTGTAAGTACCACCGTAAGTACCACCGTAAGTACCATTGTAAGAAACACTGTAAGTACCACCATAAGTACCATTGTAAGAACCACTGTAAGTACCACCGTAAGTACCACTGTAAGTACCACCGTAAGTACCACTGTAAGTACCGCCATAAGTACCACTGTAAGCACCACTGCAAGTACCTAGAATTACCACTGTATCACTGTAAGTACCACCGTAAGTACCATGATTAGTATCTAGAATTACCTCTGTAAGAACCAAGGACATACCGGCCCGTAATGTAAAGTGTAAAGGTGCGTATGCAACTTTTGATGTGCAAAAAGAAGTTGATATTAATGTGAATTTGACCCTTCAGTGACCCAGCGGATGCTTGGGTGGTCGGCATAGCACCTTCTCTTACCATCCTGGCCTGTAGGACGCTTCAGGATTAACTGTTTTTTAGGTTTTTACTGCTGATAGATACAGACGGCGTCGCGTCATAGAAGGGGGCGTGGCCTCACCAAGGGGGGAAAACGGAATCTTTTGGAAAACACAATTTTTCACTCTTTTCAGCGAAATATAAACGTATTTATCACATACAAATAAAGTCAAGTCTAAATTGGGTCCATATGGATGTTTATTCACAGCAGGGTGTTCAGTAGAAGCAAAATATGGCAGTCATAGCTAGCACTAGCATTAGCACGATGCTAACATGAAGCATCATGTTAGCATTCTCCATTATTTATGTGTTTATGGGCTGTTGAACCACTTTGCTCCTCTTTATGTCTTTGTATCTTTATTTAGTAGAAAACTATGTTCATAATTCAGCATTTGTTAAAGTAGTTTTTGAATAATTAGAGAAAGTTTTTCTCCAAATTGTTTTCCCCCTTAACTGTTTTCAAACATGACCATATATGGGCGATTCCAGAGACACCGTCTGGATCTATAGATACAGACGGCATCTCGTCATAGAGGGAAAATAGAATCTTTTGGGAAACACAATTTTTCACTCTTTTTAGCCATTTTCTGGTGGAATATCAACTTATTTATCACACAAATAAAGTCAAATGTAAATCGGGCCCATATGGAGATTTTCTCACAGCAGATTGTTCAGTAGAAGTGAAAAAACGGCAGTTGTAGCTAGCGCTAGCTAACCGTTAGCATTAGCCCGATGCTAACATGTAGCATCAAGTTAGCATTCTCTGTTATTTATGTATTTATGGGCAGTTGAACCACCTTGCTCCTCCCCATGTCTTTGTATCATTATTTAGTAGAAACTATATTCATAATTCAGCATTTGTTGAAGTAGTTTTTGAATAATTAGAGAAAGATTACATTTTTTCAAAATTGTTTTCCCCCTTAACTGTTTTCAAACATGACCATATATGGGCGATTCCAGAGACGCCATGGTTAAATATGCATTCCATGCCGGAAACCTACCAGAAACTCTAACAAAAAACCTGAAATAAAATTGATCCTGAACCCGGATGGAAAATAATGGCGCTAAGCTAACCACTCTGGATCACTGAAAGGTCAAATATGCACCAATATGAACTTTTTACATAAAAAGTTGCACCTTTAAAATTGCTATTGAACCACAACCCCTAGAAACCCCCTCGGGTGGATGTGAACCACAAACCCCCTCGGGTGGATGTGTGCTGCTCAGGCGTAGACTAGGGAGGAAGAGCGACTTTAGTGGATAGTGGGAGTTGCACTTGTTATTGTTTTAGTTCCAGTTACTGACCCTTATGCTGCGTTCAAGGCAACCAGTAAGTTCCCACTTGAAAACTACGACTCACAACCTGAGAGCATTCCAGCTGAACAAACTTTGTAAACGAAACGGCTAATGCTACAACAGTTAGCTCATAAGATGCTAACGCTATATGAACGTTTCTTCGCACCAGATATAATTCAAAGCATGCCAAGTAACATTACACTGAAGGCTGTGACCTAAAGTAATGTCCACTTCACTGATGCAGTAGTTTTGTTACACCTTTCATCATTGGCTGCGCTTCATCTCGCATCTCAACTCGGACCACTCTGATCATCTCCAAGTTTCTGTTGTAATTACCACTTTGAGTGACGTTCCGAGGCGTTGGAGGTCGCCAGTTGCTTGGAACGTGTTATGCTTGGTTGTTGACTGACACGTTTTGGATTTGTATGTCTTTTGTATTTGTTCTTCTCCCTAAAAGCAGCGGCTGCACTCTTAAATTGCCCTCCTGGTGTAAATAAAGTTTTCTGAATGTGAATTTGAAAACTTGCATGCGCTGGAAATTACGACTGCTGTTTTTTCCCCGAGATAATTCTGAAAATCTAATTCCTATTCTGATTCATAGAGTTTTGAACCGCAAAAAACAAGGCATCATCAGACTGGTTTGATGAGAACTGCCTCGTGCATCTCCATGAGGCTGTGCAGTAACATCAGTAAAAGGACATGCTAGTCCAGTGGTGGGCGGTGATTCAGTTGACTGGACTGAAACCCTGGGATCACTTGCTTGACTGCAGGATGAGTGTACGATACTGAAACATGTTCCACACCCCTCAAACCTCCCCTGTCTCTGCAGTATTCCCACACTCTGTCTGTGTCTGTGCCGCTAATCCTAATCCCCCACAGTGACGAGGCAGAGGCAGAGGAACAGGGCTGGACCAGATGGACCTCTCGTGTAATCTGTCCCACATCGCCACATGACCAAGCACTGACCAGGCGCCAGCCAGCACAGGGCTTTTGCAGACGATCAATGGATCGATTCATCTGTTTGAAAACATGTCGAAGCAGGAGCATGCCATTAATAATCATCATTTTACATGAAGATTTAGTTTATAGTGGGGATGGAGATTTCCCCTTAAAGGCACACTGCATAACATTTTGGACTATACTGTACCATCAACCAGGGGCGGACTGGGACTGAAAAACAGCCCTGGACTCTGACCAGCCTGGCCCAAATTAGCGTAATTGTGACACTTCCACAAATACATATTTCAACCTCTTACCACCCGCCTTAACCGAGTGCATGGTCCCCAGATCGGCTTTTTTTTTTTGATTGGTATCATCAGCAAAAAGAACTGGAAAGGTGGTCATTAATATAAATAATAAATAATAGTGGTCCCAAAATTGAACCTTGTGGTACACCATACATTCCTTTTAGATTCATATTTTTTTTATACCGGGCTTTACCCGAATCTAAAAGCTTCTTAACTGGAGAGCAACAATGTAACGCCTCATTTAAAAGCTAAGACCTACAAAAGTGATGGAAACTTTTTGTCACGTCGCCACATTTTGGTCATATTGTTGTTTTGTTTGTTTTTTCATTATTTTTTGTATCAGGTTTTTTTTTTGTCCGTGTTTTTCTCACATTTTTGTTGCCTTTTCATTACATTTTTTGTCACTTTTTCATTGCTTTTCCAGCACATTTTTGCTTTGTTTTCATCCTCTTTTTCTCGCTATTTTGATGCTTTTCTTTTTAGCTTTTAGATTTGGGTAAATGACCAGCTCGACACAGAAAATGCTATTTTTGCAGTGGATAATGAAAGCATGGATTTGGATGATGGCCTAACCTGCTTAACTCTCAATTCTGCTGACTTTAGTCGACGTCTCCATGGAAACGAGCTGGAGACGTACCCACCCCCGGTACAGTTACAGTCATGTTTTAGCAGAGGTGAGCTGCTCAGAGTAAAAGGACATGTTTGTTTGAGGTATTTTTGAGTGGTGAAAATACATATCATAAAATAAACGTTTGTATTTCAGTTTTGTTTTTTGGGTGAAATCTTACGCGGTGTGGCTTTAATTGGCACTAGTTGATGATGTTGCAGTGAATCATCGTTACGATATCGTCCATCTCTCAATATAAGCATTTTTAAAGACATTTACATAGCCTATATATACAGTGTGCTGCATATTATTTATGTCAGGAAAAATGTGAGATTGCAGGATAAATGGATCTAAACTAAACATGATCTGAACAGAGTCAGGAGAACAACTTATTCAGAGCGTCACCTGCCCCTCAACACCAAGGCTCTTAATCACACGAATACAAATCGGAGCTTATTATTTGCATTTGCTCAATTTTAATGCAATGTTTAAGAAACAGTGGGTGAACGGGACAATATTTAGAAGTTTGCGACGTAGCTTATGTTTTTGAAGCTGCTCCACGTGCTGCCCGGTCTGTGAGCTTGTCGCCTCGTACCTCCTGCACCGCCTCTTTCTCTCCCCTCTCTCGGTCCTTCGTGAGAATATCCAAATCCATGTGCGATCCACCGATGTGATATGTCGTCCATTTACAGGGCAATCCCTGCACAGTTTGTAGGTTTACAAGGCCCACAGAAGATCAGGGCGTATTTCTGACGGGATCACGATGATGGCTCTCCATTGTGATGTTGCTCATCCAACCCTAGTTCATTGAGCACATTTGCTACATGAAAGCACAGCAGAGGTCATTCTGTCCTTGCAATAGTGATGTTTTAGCAGGAGCAGAGCCTCCTCAGTGAGAGTATAGCTGCTGTGGACGATGATGAAGTGAGTGATACTGACACAGTGACAGTGTGTCAGGCAGATATTTCTACAATTCTGACTCATTTACGCTGATGTTATAGTCCCGACTCCTGGTCTCTCTCCTGTGGTTGCGCAACATTGACGCTGCACGTGTTTCTGAAGTGAGGAATTGTGACTTCACAACATTCTAAAGGACCTATAGAGTTCGGGATGGAATGTTAGAATGGATGAAATCTTCCGTGTTTGTGGCAAATGTTGTCCATAGACCAGGGATGCAAGTTTGCTTGGTGAAGGGCACATTTTCATCATCGTCTAACCCTCCAATCGAAGGCTAAAGTAAAGTCTGTCTGCCCGTCCATGAGCTCAACATGTTCAGATCAAATGTTAAACCTTGTTATGCTCTGAATATGAAATGAATAATCAATTTTAGTTACGTTAAGGATAATTCAATTCAACTGAAATCAACAGATCTTTTATTTTTCTCACTTATTGATTGAATCGTCCAGACACCACTAGGTGAGAGCAGTTTAGTGCAGGGCTGAACCAGCCTGCCCCCCGTGTAATCTGTCCAACATCACCACAGAGCGCAGTAATCTCAGTGGTACTTAGGAAATGACAGCAAACTGCTGAGCCGCACTGCCGTTATCTTCACCCGGCTCATTCACAGAAGACTGGGAGATAAATGAAGTCAAGGCCAAGTGCTGAGGCAGTGAGGATCAGGGCCTGACCGGAAAGAGAAAACCACAAAGTCAGATGTGTGAGATTTACGATTTAAATTAGTGTTGATGTAGCAGGTTTCGACGAGACGTGTCAGTTTTCAGTAATGCTAATCAGTGTGACTATAATAAAGAGAGGAAGTGAACATTTCAAGAAACAATTGTATGAGTCGGAAGAAAGTCATGTTCGTTTGATTGGAAATATGAGTGTTTAATTTTGACCAAAAAACACTTGATGAAATAAATATGAAAAAATGTCTAGTGGAATTGATTTAGTGGACTCCCATTAAACTCTATTTTTGCATCTTAAGGCGAGACACTGCAGGTGAATAGGGAACATTTTTTAATGTACAGATATCAATTTTTAAATTTTCTGGCTTTGGATTGTGATTGTCTGACGGCCGATTTTGTCCGTGTTGTGCGAACAAGCCTTTACAAGTTCACGCATGTCTGTTTCAAAAATTGATCCGCTTTGTCTAGAAATAGATATTATGTAACGACATCTAGAGTCTATTCAAGCGTAATGCGTTTATGATTAGATCAGAGGAGAGTGAGCTGATGCGGCTTCGTCAAATTCCACTGGGGTCGTCTTTTTTTATCCAAATGAAAATCCAATCATCGTGAAAGCTGTGCTAAAAGGAAAAAGGCAAATTATTGTTATGGCGAGACAGGTGAAAACAGGGATTTTTCACAGCTACAAGGTCCCGGGTTCGCTTCCCACCTGGACGGGGCCTTTCTGTATGGAGCTTGCATGTCCTCCAGTTACTCTAGTTTCCCCTGCCACTAAAAACATGTACAATAGGCCAGGGTGAATGAGAGTGTGTTTGAGAAAAAAGGCTACAATCCGGCGTGGCGCGTTTACATGCATGAGACCCATGTGTGTACGTTTACATGCACTGTCCTAACCAAATAAATAAACATGTTTTAATCTCAGGGTGTTAAAAAATACTAAATTTACACTTTACTAGGGCTGCAACTGACGATTTTTTTGTCATCGATTAATCTATCGAATATTTTTACGATTAATCGATTAATCGCCTGGCTGTGAATGGTGTAGGAAAATTGGATTTTTAAAGAAAAAAATGATCACATGAAGCTAAAGTGGCGCCGCTTGAGGACATGTTGGAGGAAACTTAAAGTAAATGTTTGTTGGAGGCTCTTGGCGCTAATTCTGCTTCTGATTGGACGAGACACAGACGGATATTTATGAAATTTACAATGTACAAAACACTACAGACCCTTACTATGAAAAACAAAGTAGGTTTTCATCAAAAATACTACATTTTCATGTCATTTTTGCTCTATTTGAGTCTGTGTGAAGCAGAAAACGATTAATCGATTACTTAATTAGTTGTCGACTATTTCAATAACCGATTAGTTGTCGATTAATCGATTAGTCGTTTCAGCCCTACACTTTACAATGCATATTTTATGATGTTTTGTCACTAGGCGGAGATCCAGGAAGTAGCGACAACAGCCATATCCATATCCAGTGGCGGCTGGTGATGTAAACTCTAGGTGGGGCTGTTGTGCACTGGTAAAAAAACAAAAAAAATAATCTCAAATCGACTTAAACGCTTTTACTGCTGCTTGTCAGACTAAGAAGAAGCATGTTACATATGAGCAAATACCAACGGGAGTAGCATTACAGAGAACTTATTCTCAGAGCATCAGACATATGACTACAGACACAACAAGGCCAAAGTTTACTCCATAAACTCTCTGTAAACAGCAGACCTAAACCTATTACCTAACAGTGCATTTACCCTTCAGCACAATGATATGAGAACATAAAGGAGTGTTTATGTCCTGCTAAAGCTAACAACAGCACTGAACCTGGACACATGTGGACCGTGGTGTAAACATGGACGCACCTGTAGCATTGATGACCATTTCGTCCTTGTGTCCGTTTAGCGTCATTGAAACTCCATAAACACACGGCAGCTTCATCTAAAAAAAAAAGAAGAATATCCGTATAATCCAGTGTTTTTGTAGTTTCCCGTAGTTACAGAGGCCGCGTGCGAGTGAATGTGACCATTGAAGAGTCTTCAGTGTGGTGAGCTGCTCTGTGATAGGCCCGCAGAAGCGTGTGCCGGAGGCGGGACCTGCGGCACTGCCATCTATCGAGCACTGTGATATAGACACAGACGGCGTCTCGTCATAGAAGGGGGCGTGGCTTCGCCGAGGGGGAAAATAGAATCTGTAGAGAAACACCATTTTTCACTCTTTTAAACCATTTTCTGGTGGCATATATGCATTTATTTATCCCGTAAATAAAGTCAGGTGTAAATCGGGCCCTTATGGATATTTTCTCACAGCAGATTGTTCAGTAGAAGTGAAAAAACGGCAGTTGTAGCTCGCGCTAGCTAACCGTTAGCATTAGCCCGATGCTAACATGTAGCATCAAGTTAGCATTCTCATTTTTTTTATGTATTTAAGGGCTGTTGAACCACTTTGCTCCTCTCTATGTCTTTGTTTCTTTCTTTAGTAGAAAACTATATTTATAATTCAGCATTTGTTAAAGTAGTTTTTTTGAATAATAGAGAAAGTTTAGATTTTTCTCCAAATTGTTTTTCCCCCTTAACTGTTTTCAAACATGACCATATATGGGCGATTCCAGAGATGCCGTCTGTATCTATTCGTGTGCGTTCTCGGGACTACTAATACCTAGCGTATATTTTTGTTCTTGTGGTAAAAATCCTGATCAGATGTATAAAACTACAATGATTATACACAGTAACGACAAAATTGGTCACTGTAAAAAATGAAAAATATAATTTCTTCTTTCTTTAGTCAAAAAAATGACAGGAGAGGCTTAGCTCTACTAGCCCATTGATTCCAGCCGTCCCTGTCCATATCGCAAAAAGACACATTATTATTGTATATTAGTATTATTATTTTTCCAGTCTTGTTTTGGCACTATTCGTTGAGTAAACATACTATTTCAATAATGTTATTGCAACAATCAAGATATAACATCAGTAGATTTTCTCATATAGCATCGTCTTCCACAAGGCCAGCTGAGTGCGCAACCAGAAAGACGACAACCTTTGTAGAATTTCATATCATTAGAGGAATCTCCATATTATTCCAAGCCTGAATGACCTGTCTGCGATTCCCCTGACTGTATGTAAATGGCCTGTTTAAAGCGGCCCGTGTGAATGAGAGCCTTTTAGCTGTTCAGAGGGTTTCACCACATCCATATTTATGTGACCTTCTCATGAATGCATTAAGACCACTGTCCATTGTAGCCCAAGTTCAAGCGCAGTTCCCATGAGAAAACTGGATGCCTATTTCCACAAGCATTTTAACGAGGTTGCGCTGTTTTACCTTAATCTGCCATTGCTATCGGCGATTAGATACTGATACAGATTCTGGATCGGATATCAAATCACTCAAATCAAATTCACTTTATTTATCCGCTAGGAACTTCATTTGCAGGAGAAGTTCCAGTACGGGCCCGATTAAAAACAGTACATCCACAGACATTCAACAACATACAGCAATAATAAATACATTAAAAAACAATATAATGGGCCTTTTGATAGCCCAAGGTCCACACAGTCATTTATTCAGCAGGCGGATGGAGGTCGCCCTCTTTGTCCCCAGAGGGCGAGACCTGAACCTGCGCCCTGACGGCAACAGGGCGTAGTGAGAGTGTAGAGTGTGTGAGGCGTCTGTGGAGATCTGGGTTCCTTTCCTCAGAACTCTCGAGTCATAGATGCTGCTGAGTGAGTCCAGCTCCTGACCGATGATTTTATCGCTGATTTTGATGATTTTATTGAGCGTGTTGCGGTGGGTGAGAGTGAGTGAACCAAACCAGACAGTGATGTTGAATGTAAGGATGGATTCAATGAAACATTTGTAGAAAGAGGCGAGAATGGACGGGTGGACTTGGAATTTACGGAGAGTTTACGGAGAAAAAAAGAGGCGTTGTTGACATTTTGAAAATATGTGTTCAGCGTTGAGTTTGAATGTGAGTTTATGGTCGATTATGGAACCCAGGTATTTGTATGAATGAACCTTTTCTATTATTTCGTTGTTGACAGTGAGTGAGGGAGAGCTGGAGTGGATATTTGGAGTGGATATTTGTGGATATTTGTGTCTCAGTTGGTTGTAAACAGAACTGTGACTTAATGCATGGTGTAATGATGACAGCGGAGGGATGCACCGCACATGGACAGTGAACGGACGGCAGAAAATATCACAGAAACGAGACAAGTCCTGCCTTTGCAAACGTAGAGCATGGATTTTTATTGGAGTGCCTACCCCCAACTCAAAATGATAAAACTTTTCATTTCTCATAGTACAATCAATGTGTACAAGGAACAACAAGGAACAATAGCAAAAAAAACATGAAGAACTCGTTTCCTTTCAGAACAGCTTTTTGAAGCAAACCAAACTCACAACCAGTGTTTGAACTATTCACATAATAACAGAACCAAACACTATTACGAGAACGGTCTTGTTTCCTGCAAGATCGCTACAAAGTAAGTAACAAAGCGACCATTCATACGTTTCTTTCAGTTTCCAATGCCAAATATCACCCATACTCACTTGTTTTCATGACATAAGGGCACATTAAGGCGAGACACGGCAGGTGAAAGTATTGATTTTTCACGCAGTGGTCGAAGTGGAGATTTGTATCTATTTTCCTCCCTTTACATCTTAGTTTTCATGTCAGATATAAAAATGACAAAACTCACCCGCATGATGTTTATTTTATGATGTTTTGTCTGCGAGGTGGGGGCAACCCGGAAGTAGCTGCTGCGCCGCGTAGAAAGTCCGTCTTTCAAGCGGGTTTTCATTCATAAATATTGACAGATTTTACATCCACGTGTCCTGCTAAGGGGCCCCGTGATGATGCTTTCACCCAAATATGGTATTTTTCCTCCTACGAGACGCTGGAGCGGAAAAGTCGGAGAACGGGCCGAGCATGCGCACTCGCTACAAAACTTCAGGGCTGGTTTTCTCTGAATGAGAGAAGCCGCACTCGGGCAGAGCCTGAGCCCTTATAGAAGCTCCCACAGACTCCAAACTTTCCAGTCTGAGACCGAACAATATTTTGAAGGTTTTTTCAGAGGGATTTTTTAATATCTAATTCCTAGCCTGATTTATTCAACTTTGAAACAAAAAAAAAACAGGCGGAATTTGAGTTTTTACTGATTTTTTCACTGAGGATTAGTTTGTTGAAAAACTAAACTAAATATCCAAAATCCCCTCTGAAAAAATCTTAGTCACTAATATGTCAATAAAATAACACCATGAATTTTAATCTGGCTCAATTCAATATTTTGATTTCGTTGCCCAAAATATAGGCAATTTTGGCCATTTTAATGCTCAAAATGCCTTATTTTTATGTGAAAACATAAAATGACAGAAAAAATGCAATACATTTTTTTCTCATGTTTATATCTGTGATGTTCAGCAAAGGTTTCAAATTGACATCTCTACATTTATTTTTTTCCCCCTATTCACCTGCAGTGTCTCGCCTTACTACACGTATTATAGTCCGTGTTCTTGTTGCTCCAATTGTCAATGGATCATGGTGGTTCTGTCGGGCACTCCTTAACACAGTATCTAATGTGCGCATGAACCAACAACAGAGGAGTACACGAGGTTTTTCCGCAGAGCACACTGACTCCCGTGGAAAGGTGTCTCGAGAGGTCTATCTAAGAATTTGTTTTCCCCCGGTTTCCCTGGAGCCTTGTGTGAATGCGTCCACGGCATTGTCTCTCTGTCGTTACACCGTAATGAGACTCTTTTTGTTTGTGTTGAAAACAGGAGTTGAGAGGCCGACACAAAAGACCAGTGCATCAACAGGTCTGTGAGAGAGGAGGGAGAGGAGGACGGTGTGTCAATACGGATTTACCAGAGATTAGGGAGTGTTGACGTTGGGCATCAATGCTTTTGTAACTGGGCGACTGCACCGGTGCTTCTGACATCGACCCCAAGAGGAGAGAAGAGGAACAGATCGTATTCTCTCAGGAAGTTAAATGATCGATGTCAGTGTTGGACGATGTTAGATGTTAGATGTTTTGTTCGACCCTTATGTAACCGGGAAAGTTCCCTTGAGATTTCAGAAGTGAGGATTGAGGAATTCCACCATCCACTCACCACTGCACCATCAAGACACCCAAAGTTTCCCATGGCTCCCTAGATGGCATTACATGTTGTAACTGCAACAGAGACTTGTAGCCTGTTTTAAGGAACAGGCCACCGTTTTTCTATACTGAGATATGTTCTTACCTGAGCTTAGACGAGTTGATACGTACCTGTCTGGTCTTTATGCCCTTGGAAGAGCTTGATCGCTTCTAACTTCACCCCATTTGGAGCTGTAGGAATACATTGCGAGAGGCACAATGCCAACAATATCTTTGGTCGTTTTGCGTTACTGAGGGCGCACACAAAGACCAGACAGGTACGCATCAACTCGTCTAAGCTCAGGCAAGAACATATCTCAGTATGGAAAAACGGTGGCCTCCATCCATCCAGTTTCTTCCGCTTTATCCAGGGTGGGTCGCGGGGGCAGCAGTCTCAGCCCAGACTTCCCGATCCACACACACCTCCTCCAGCTGTTCTGGGGGACCCCGAGGCGACACCAGGCCAGCTCGGAGACATAGTCCCACCAGCGTGTCCTGGGCCTTCCACGAGGCCTCCTCCTCCCTGGAACACCTGTGCCCATTGGTGCCCACTGGCGCATTGCTACCTTCCATGTTTGAAGCTGAAGCATGAGCAATATGAACATTCTGAAGGGTGAAAAAGTCCATAACGTTAAAAATGGATATTAGACACAAAATGCAACCTTTGTGAAATGCCTGTAAGTTGAACTCAGGCTTTTTTTTTTTGCAAGGCCACCGAATATCCAAAATCCTTTCTTGTCTCAGTGGGATTTTCAGCTGCAGTACCACGGAGAGGTCAAAATTGACAAAAAAAAGAGATAATTTTGACGGAAAATTGACAAAAAAAGTGACAAAAAAGTGAGAAAAATTTGACGAAAAATTGACAAAAAAGTGTTAATAATTTGACAAAAAAAATGCAAATAATTTGACGAAAAAGTGACAAAAAAGTCACGAAAATTTGACAAAAACGAGACGACCGCCCAACAAAAAAAGTGATGAAAAAAAAATCTGCTGTGAGGAAAAAGATCCATTTAGTTTTGTAGGTCTTTCAGATGAGGCGTTACACTGGCCTACAGGATTTGGGTAAAGCTGAACTGGAGAAAATGCTCTCGGTTCAGGCGGGAGTTAAGAGGTTAATAAATAGGATTTATGCACAGAAAAAGTATTTTGGGGGTAAATTTTGTCCCTCGGCACTCCCTAACTAAAATATCTTCCCACGGCTCTGAACGCATCGTCAGTAAGGCATAACTAACCTGCCTCACGATGGTGAACGCTTGGCAAACTCTGCTTCGTGAGACTCGGCGTTGAAGGATCAAAATGTGACGTGAACGTTTGGCCGCCACAAGCTAGTCATCCCTGTGCTCACTTTTCTGACACCTCCTCCTGTTAAAACCCTTAAAAATAATAAACCAAGGGAGATTTTACTCACACAAAACACTCACTTAAAAACATTCGGACACTACTGGAGCTGCAGCTTACGGACTTGTTTCATAGATCCTTAAGGGGAGACACTACAGGCAAAGCTCAATTTTTTCAGTTTTCAGGTTTTGGGCCAAATTGGTCTCTGAACATATAAGCTTTCACCTGGAAACAGAAAATATACCTAATCTTCACAATAACATGTTTAAATATTGCGCTGATTCAATGTTTGCCCATAGACTTATATGGGAGAACGCAATTTCAAGGGCCTTTTTCTCAAAACACATTTTTCTGTCATTGTGGCGACACTATCTCCACGTCAGTCGGACCTAAAGACTTCAAATTTTCCAGCCTTGGACTGAACAAGATTTGGAAGATTTTTTCAGAGGGATTTTTTATTATTTAATCCCTAAGCCCCATTTATTGAGTTTTGAATGTCAAAAAATAAGGAGAAAATTACATTTTTACAAAATTTTCCACTAAAAAACAGCTTATTTTAAAACTGAACAAGAAATCCTAAATCCCCTCTGAAAAAGTCTTGGTAACTCATTCATCAATAAAATGAAACAACAAATTTGAATGTAGCTCTATCCATTATTCAGTTTTCATCGCCGAAAAGATGGGAAATTTGGGGCATTTTTAGGCATAAAACACCTTGTTCTGATATGAAAAGATAAAATGACAGAAAACTTGCAATGTATTTTTTTCTCACATTTATGCCAGTGATCTACAGCAAAAGTTTCAAATTGATATCTGCAAATATACATTTTTTCCCTATTCACCTGCAGTGTCTCGCCTTAAGCAACAAAGCTACTGAGTGATAGGACTGCTCTTTATTAGTTACATGTACCGCTGACCGACCTCTTCTGTAATTACTCAGGCTTTTGATCGCACTGTCTCCGTGAACTTGATGTCCCAGCTGAGCAAAGTGAGTGACAGCCTCCTCTGTTGGACCAAAGCCAGAGGACAGTCAGGCTTCGACACTCTCGCGGCCCGTTCGATATTAACCGCGTCCGCGCCCGTCCCGGACTGAATGAAGCGTGTCCATTATGGAGATGAGCTGTGGATGGAGTGATGCTTGAGTGCGAGCAGGGGAGACCGGGTTGTCGTAGTCGTCAGAGAGCCACGTCGGCATCGAAACTGAAGAGGAGTTGAGGAGGTTGAAGCTGCTGCACTTGACCTGCTTTTAGCCTCCTGAGTGTGAAAATGTCCCGGGCTGGTCTTTGTTTTGGCGACGTCGTACACCATAAGTGATGAGTACATGAGCGTGATTCGAATGACTCTGTGTCCGTATGTCCACCCTCGTCAGTCGGCGATGCAGACACACAGAGCTCACTCAGATCATTTTGATTTAACACATTTTGCATGAAAAGAGAAAACGGCTTGGATTATTGCCTTTATGCCTGAGAGGGGAAGCTATTGATCATTTAACAGCTCAAGTTAAAGGTGAGGAGGAGGTGTATGAAAAGTGTTGATCTATGGAGCGATTTACCTGAACAACTGCTGCTCCAAAACTATTAACATATTATTAAAAAATCTACAAAATCTTATGGAAAAGTGTAGAGCACTTGAATGAAGATCATCCGAAAGCAACTTCATGGTGGAGGCAAAACATCTATTTCTGATTCTTGATGTTTAGGTTTTGTGTTTGTCGTTGGTATTGGAGCAACTGTTTTATGTGCCATGTTTGGTCACAGTGTCACAGCTGTAAGTGGGGTTTGGTAGAATAATTATGGACTTCAGTCTAAACCCTCATGTCAGGCATCATTTAGCACTTAAAATACTTTAAATACATGTATTCTTGTTTTATAATGTACAACATCATTGAAATTATGTGACATGCTACTACTACCACTGTTGCTACTGCTACTGTTGCTACTGCTACTACTGTTGCTACTACTACTACTGTTGCTACTGCTACTACTGCTACTGCTACTACTGCTAGCGCTACTACTGCTACTACTACTACTGTTGCTACTGCTACTACTGTTGCTACTACTGCTACTGCTAGCGCTACTACTGCTACTTCTACTACTGTTGCTACTGCTACTACTGTTGCTACTACTGCTACTGCTAGCGCTACTACTGCTACTGCTAGCGCTACTACTGCTACTACTACTACTGTTGCTACTGCTACTACTGTTGCTACTACTGCTACTGCTAGCGCTACTACTGCTACTGCTACTACTGTTGCTACTGCTACCACTACTGCTACTGCTACTACTACTACTGTTGCTACTGCTAGTACTGCTACTGCTACTACTACTGCTTCTATTACTAATACTGTTGGTGCTGCTACTGCTGTTGCTACTGCTACTGTTGCTACTACTGCTAGCTACTGCCACTACTGCTAGCTACTGCTACTACTGTTGCTACTGCTGTTGCTACTGCTACTAGGCTACTACTGCTAGCTACTGCTACTACTGTTGCTACTGCTACTACTATTGCTACTACTGCTACTGCTAGCGCTACTACTGCTACTGCTACCACTACTGCTACTACTGCTACTACCACAAACACTAGTTCTAGTAACGGTTTATATTTGTGGGGTTTATAAATGAAAAATGTGCAACATGCAACAAAACAGCTGTTTCCATTCATTGTTGTTGGGTTTCGTTCAAAGACCTGTCGCTGTCTGTTCTCCCCTGACTCGTATGCGGTGGCTCAGTGGTTAGCGCTCGTGCTTCACAGGGTTCGATCCCCGGGCCTGAGCGGGCCTTTCTGTGTGGAGTTAGCATGTTCTCCTCGTGTCTGCGTAGGTTTCCCCTCCCACTACAAACATAGACCAAGATGACTGAGACACACTGCGTTTGATGTGGAAAATCTGGTCACTCAAGCATTGAGGTCTATATTGACCGTCGCTGTTCACTACTGTTCAGAATGCATTGTGGGAAATTCGTGTGCACTAGCTACTTTTGTCTCTCTCTACAAAGCGGCGTGATCACTATGCACTGCGCTATATGGGATAGTGTGGACATCTCTCCTTTCTCTTTATCTCTGTCTGTTTCTCCTCTCAGATCCTTGTCTAAATGCAAAGTGTTATTTATATCCTTTCAGTTTCTCCTGATGGCGCGTTGACGGACCGTTATAATGATCAGTTTCCTCTGCGCTTGTCACTCGTCTGGCCCCGTTTGTTTACACTCGATGCGAATTGAAGTCAAATCGGGTCACAGCTTCTCGTCTATTCCTTTCAAAGAAACAATTCAAGTGGCGTTTTTTTTTTTTAACAATAAAACGCAAAGGGAAGCATAGATTTGAAACTTCCTGTTTATAGTTTTATAGACTTCTCACAACGGGAACCACAAATTCCGTCCGCAAACGACCCGATGAGCCTCAAGTTGTAATAATTTACCATTTGCGATTTGTTGTCCGGCGAGTTTGTCCTTGGGAGGAGTAGATGAAGATGTAAAGTCCTGACTGCGCAGAGGGAGCGAGTTTAATTAAGCAAAGTACACTGTGATTATGGGAATGGAGAGAGAGGAGAGTGAGCGAGTGCGGAGAAACGCGCCGCAGTCCGTCCATGTTCTCAGACCTTTTTTCTTAGCCTGCCTTATTATGCATGCACGAAAATCAATATACAGTAGAGCAGGGGTAGGCAACGTCAGGCCTACATCTGGCCCTCCAGCACAGAACCTCTGGCCCTCAAGATGATTTTGAGAAACATTATTACACAAATCAGAGAGTACTTTTCACATTATTAGAGTAAAATGGGAGAAAAAAGGTAGAAATACTGTCAATACACCCAATGAGGTCATATATTATGTGCAACACTGGCATTTGAAAGAAGTGCACTCTCGTTTTAAGGAAGAAATGACATAAATCTACATGAATGAACAGATTAGATCTAAGGTTTGAGTAGATTTGGTCTGGTATTAGACGAGATAAAACCTTAGCAGTTATTCTCTTAATTCAGATAGTTTTGTGTCCTTTCAAGTGAAAAACAATTATTTGTCTGATTTGTTCCATTGGCACTAGAATTTGTGTCTTGGATTACTTCAAATTAGACTCTAATTCAGCATCTTTAATTCAAGCAATTTTATTTATTGCCTTTAAAGGAATAGGCCACCGTTTTTACATACTGAGATATGTTCTTACCTTAGCTTTGACGAGTTCTTCAGGACCTGTCTGATCTTCACCCGTGCCTTCAGTCACGTAAACACAGCACAGACGGCGTTAGCATTTAGCCTCTCAAGATAGAAGTGTAAGATAGGTCGAGATAGAACCAAGCTCTTCCACGTTTTCCCTATTTAAATATGGTTACGTGAAGTGTTACACTACAAAGTATAATTACACAAAATTAAACAATGTGGATTTTCTAAGCGGATAAAAGGGGGGACTATTTTGTAAGGCGTAATAACACCAGGAGTAATTTGGCATCCGCACAGTAAAGTGAAGATTACTGCGCAGTAAAGTGAAGAGTTTGACACATTTTTGTTGTTTTTTGTCACATTTTTATTGTTTTTTGTCACATATTTTATTTATATTGTGTCACATTTTTATTGTTTTTGTCACATTTTTATAGTTTTTTGTCACATTTTTTTGTTTTTCTTTGTCACATTTGCATTATTTTTTGTCAATTTTCCATTTATTTTTTGTCCATTTTTTATTGTTTTTGTCACATTTTTTATTTATATTTTTGTCACATTTTTATTGTTTTTTGTCACATTTTTTTGTTTTTTTTTTGTCACATTTGCATTATTTTTTTGTCAATTTTTCATTTATATTTTGTCCATTTTTTATTGTTTTTTTGTCACATTTTTGTCGCTTCCTTTTTTTATTTTTATTTTTTTACACTTTTTCCAATAAGCTTTTACATTTGGGTAAAACCAAACTGGAGAGAAAGTGCTCTGTTCAGGTGGAAGGTAAGAGGTTAATATTGCTTGCTGTTCCCAAAACTATCCACCAGGGGGTGCTGCAGCCCCCTCAGCACCCTGGGTTCCCACGGCCTTGCTCGTTTCGGGGTCTGCTGCCTTTTCTTCTGTTGCCGTGGGGTGACGTCAGCTGCATAACCTGCTGTAAAAGGCCAAACAAATGAGCAGCTTGTTTCACTGTCTGTCCTTTGTCTTTAAAGACTCCGCGTGGCCACATCTGCGGTGTCCAGGCTGTTAATGATTGCGCTGCTCCAGTTGTGTTTTCATATGGGGTCAGAGGTCAAGTGCGCCTGTAAAATACAGTATGTGAGGCTCAACAATACAATAGGGCGGGTCTCGTTGAATTTTTGCACACAATATATCGACTAAATTAGATGACACAATATCCCCATTTGACTGAGACTGACATAAAAAAAAAACATGCAAGGTAAGGCAAGGTTTTTCCTCCTTTTGGCCTTGTATTTCTATTTTCCAGTGATTGTTTTCGACACCAATGGATGCAAAAAAGCCTAGAAAAACCCACAATTCAAACTGCAGTGACTCTTTCGGCCTGTGCTGTTTTTCGACATTGCCGGTGATGCAGCAGAATGTGAGCGTGAGTGTGGGGAGGACTGGGGTGAAGGGTGGGGTAACGCTTCAGAGGAAGAGGAACCATGTGTGAGCAGCAGATAGCGCGCACTCCGGGTTATTTGTGGTTAGAAAACGTGTAGAGAAAAAAAAAAAAACACGCTCATGATGGCCCTGACCCAATTAAAGTGGAGCTTAAGAGAGTGTAAATCTCTTGAAGTGCGGACAGTGAGGGGCGAGCCTTTGGGGTTTTGTTGCGTCAGTGATTCTGGTGATACATAATATCGGTTTTAGCTCAAGATTAAAGCGAATTGCAGTTTTACAACATGTAGTATCACAATCAACCTCTTTTTGTCGCACATTTTTACCTTTTGCCTTGTCGCCATGGAACTGTTGACAGCAAGAACAAGAACTTCATGCGTTTCGTGAAGTATGAATGAGCCTGTAGAATTGTGAAATATGATGTCAAATATTGTCTTTTCCTCTTAAAATGCCGTTAAAAAAAAAGCATTAACCTCTTTATCCCCACCTGAACCGAGCACATTTTTCTTCAGTTTGGCTTTACCCAAAATCTCAAAGTTTCTTGGGGAAAAAAGTGTCAAAATAGCAACAGAAACGAGACGAAAACGAGGATGAAAATGCAACAAAAGGGCTGGGAAAATCAATGAAAAAGTGACACAAAAAAAGTGAGGAAGAAGGTCAGTTGAGATGAGTTTTGTAGATCTTAGCTTTCAAATGAGGCATATAGGCCTATAGGCTGTAGACTTTTTAGATTTGGGTAAAGCTGAACTGGAGAAAATGCACTTGATTAAGAGGTTAAATGAAAATGAGCTAAAAAAAGAAGAAGCTGAAATCATGATGAAAACAACCTGATAAGTCATTTTGACTCAAGTAGCGATCCTCCACTTTTCCTCTACATCAGTGGTGTCCAAAGTGCGGCCCGGGGGCCAAATGCGGCCCTCAGACCAATTTTTGGTGGCCCTCTGCCTTCTTGCTGAATCGGGACACATCATCAGAGATAGTCCTTTTTATTTGAACTGTAATAATTCTACACAATTCTAACCAAACAGCTAACCTTTTACTGTGAGACAGAGCTGGCATGAAGGTTTTGAGCAGAAATAAAGGTGTGGGGCGCAATTTAAACCTCTGCTAGTCAAAGGTTTTGCGGCACTAACCACCGATCTACGGCCCTTCACCCTGTGTACGCTTCAGTATGCGGCCCCACAGGAAAAAAAGTTTGGACACCCCTGCTCTACATAAACATGATATGATCTGAAATCCGATTGTTGTATCTGTTCATTCATATCCGTGACCAGGACCTTTGAACTTCCTACTGACCTTTCATTGGAAAACTTGACCTGCCCCTCATCCCTTGTCCAAACCAACAAACCTACACATTGATCCAAAGCCTGTGCTGCAAACAGTCCTCCATTGAGCCCATTCACACATGCTCTGTCTGAGTGGCAGTACATGAATGATGAATGGGGAGAAGGGGGGGTGGGCGTTGAAGGGTGGGCGTCTGTCCCATGTGGAGACCGCTCACATACTGCTTACTCATGGCTTTATCCACAGCTTAAAGTGATTACTTCCCCACTGTGGCTTTTACTGTAAGGATGCAGGATTCAACGTCTCGTAAATGTTTATGGGCGGTCGGCTTCAGGGGTGGTCGAAGTGCGTTTTATTACTTGAGTAAAAGTACAGGTATTTCCGGTCAAATATTGTTCCAGTAAAAGTGAAAGCGCTGACGTATTTGCTGAAAGTATGCTACAAATGAAGCGTCGGTGAATGATAACTCGGGCAACACAATGGGGACAAACCTTCGTCCTTGTGGTGAGCCGCCGGCGTTGGACCTCTTCACAGTGTTTATAAAGCTTTTGAATGGGGCAAAATCAGGGGCGGACTGGCCATGTGTCCATTCTGGAAGAGCACAGAAGGGCCACTGGCTCTAGGGCCACCAGTCCCGCCACAACCGAGCTTTACCCAAATCTAAAAGCATCAAAATAGCGATAAAAAGAGGATGAAAAGTCAACAAAAACATGAGTAAAAAACCTACAAAAACGTGAAAGAAAAAAAAGATAGAAAAAAGTATTAAAAAAACATGAATCTAAAAGGAATTTCGTGGAGCATGGTGTACCACAAGGTTCAATTTTGGGACCACTATTATTTATTATCTATATTAATGATTTTGCTTCTGTTTCTACGACCACCTTTCCCGTTCTTTTTGCTGATGATACCAATCAAAAAAATAATAATCAAAAGCCGAACTGGGGAAAATGCACTCGTTAATGTTAAGGCCGGTGGTAAGAGCCAGGCTAGTCAGAGTCCAGGGCTGTTTTTCAGTCCCAGTCCGCCCCTGGACAAAATGCGAAGCTGACTTTTGGCGTCGTACTGGAAGCGTTTAAGTAGTAGAGCTGAAACTATTGTATTTAGATTTAAAAAATTGTGGAGTAGAAGTAGAATAGTAGAAAGTAGTGATCCTCAAAAACACAACCTTAGTGCAGTACTTGTTACTGACCACCTCTAGTCTAGGCAAAACTTACAGATGCAGAGGACAAAGATATGTTCTTACCTGAGCTTAGCCGAGTTGATGCGTATGTGAGTAGTTACACAATCCAAGTCTAGTTACACAAAATTAAACGATTTTCTAAGCGGATAAAAAGGGGAACTATATTGTAAGTAAAAACACCTAAGGACTGTTAGGTTCTGATTCTTTTGTATCACGCGGGAACAGATATTTGGATATAGCCAAAGCAGACACTGGAGATAGAAGTTGTCTCAAAGAAAAGGCTTTTATTGCGATTGTTCCTAGTTACAAAGCAGTATAACCGGCTGGTGACTTCAGAAAAAGAGAAGAAGTGAAGTCCAGACCTCCGTTGACAGTCTCCTTTTATCCTAGTCTTGCACTTCTCTACGCAGAGAGGACGACTGCCTATCAGTGAATCAGCTGTTTGTGTGTATGTGTTTGTACTTTATCTGTACTTCATGTTCAGTGTGATTATGGTGTGGACCGTTGTCAGCTAGTCTCACTGACATGGTCTTCTTGTTCTGTAGCTTGTAAGCAAAGCATGAGTCAGAGGCTTGTTCAGATTTCGTTACAATCCTTACAGGGCACTTCGACATCTGCTCAGTAAAGTCGAAGTGCTCCTAAGGTGTTGTTACGCCTAAGCTAAGGTAAGAACATATCTCAGTATGTAAAAACAGTGGCCGATATTCTTTTAACTGTACAGCAGTCACACTTTCCCATGTCATGCTTTTCCTTTCAAAGTGCTCTTTAGTCCTGCATGTTCAAGTGTAGAACAAGGGTCGCTCAACTTGTCAGGCCATGTCCTCCAAAACAACCATGGCAACAATGAAGAATAGATACAGACGGCATCTTGTCATAGAAGGGGGCGTGGCTTCGCCGAGGGGGAAAATAGAATCTTTTGGGAAACACAGTTTTTCACTCTCTTTAGCCATTTTCTGGTGGAATATGAACTTATTTGTCACATACAAATAAAGTCAAATGTAAATCGGGTCCATATGGATGTTTTCTCACAGCAGATTGTTCAGCAGAAGTGAAAAAACAGCAGTTGTAGGCCGATGCTAGCATGAAGCATCATGTTAGCATTCTCCGTTATTTATGTATTTATGGGCTGTTGAACCACTTTGCTCCTCTCCATGTCTTTGTATCTTTGTTTAGTAGAAAACTATATTCATAATTCAGCATTTGTTTTAGAATAATTAGAAAAAGATTTTTCTCCACTTTGTTTTCCCCTTAACTATATTTCAAACATGACCATATATGGGCGATTCCAGAGACGCCGTCTATGTCTATAGCCATTTTTAATTATTTCAACAAGCAAAACATTTCAAATGTTTACATATGAGTACATATACTCCAAGCAGTATCAAACCAAAGTTACATACGGCTGACTGGGCGGCATTGTCAATCACCAATCTGTATTTTCATCATGTATCCCTGGTAAAAATATTCTCTATGATCCATGCATGCTATTGTCCCACTCAAACACTTCCAACTCTATAAACCATTTGGCTCTTTACGAGTCGTGTGTCACGCTTGTACCACTCCTTGCTTCTTGTTTTTTTTCTCTATAAAGTGCTGCCAAATGCTTCTAGAAAAAGTCCACCCCGGCTGCCACTTCAAACACATCCTAGTCCCCCTCGTCTAATCCGAGCCGACTTCTTCCTCCGAAACTAATTAACTTCCATGGCCTCACCTGTCGCTTTGAGAAACCGCTGTAAAAAAAATATCCAGGATTAACCTTCGCCGCCGCAGTGAAGACGTCTCATCTTCTCTCGCAACTTTAGGTCATTACGAGACCTGCCGCTGTTCGCGTCGGCGGGAGATTAACGTTCTCCGCTCGGTTTCGCAAATCCACTCTTGTTCAGCGTGTCGTCGCGTCTCCAGGGCTGCACTTTTTCCACACTTTGAACAGGATATAGGCTCTGACAATCGATGGACTGTGGCTGATTGTGTGAATATGGCTTTATGTTGTAGCAAAGATAATCCATTGTGGAGAAAGAAAGCGTTTGTGTGGTGTAACAGGGAGGAAAAAGAAACAAAGCCGTGTCTCGAGATCTGTATCTTCAGGGGAAAAAGCGTTTTTGTGATGAATTTGCCGCCGTGTGTTCCAGGATCCGTCCGCAGATGTCCACCGAGAAGCTGGAGGGGTGTCACGTCTGCACGCTGGTGACCCCCGGGGAGCCCCAGGTGCTGCTGGGTAAAGACAAGGCCTTCACGTACGACTTCGTGTTCGACCTGGACTCTGAGCAGACGCAGGTGTACGAGAGCTGCGTGCACAGGCTCATCGAGGGCTGCTTCGACGGCTACAACGCCACGGTGTTCGCCTACGGACAGGTGAGGGACCCAGCTGGCCCATGATCTCAGATGGGGGGGAAGGCACCTCTAACTCTGTGGGCGAGAAAAAGCTTTTGAAAGAAATCTGCAAGAAGAGATGATCATTGTTTGGTAGTGATTGGATTCAGCCTCACATGTTAATCTTATGGATGTTGTCCTCTCTCTATTAGCCAACTTTAAGCACATGTTTTTGAATATTGTCTCCACTTTTGGACACAAGGGAACCCAACAACCCAGACAAAACATAAATACGCTAACTGCCATTAAACTTTCAGCTGCCCACCAATTAAAGGAATAGTGCACCGTTTTTACATACTGAGATATGTTCTTACCTTAGCTTTGACGAGTTCTTTAGGACCTGTCTGATCTTCACCAGTGCCTTCAGTCACGTAAAAACAGCGCAGACGGTGTTAGCATTTAGCCTCTCCCTCTCTCCTCTATAGCTCCAAAACAGGTCAAGATAGAAGCTACCAAGCTCTTCCACGTTTTCCCTATTTAAATATGGTTACGTGAAGTGTTCCACTACAAAGTATAATTACACAAAATGAAACAATGTGGATTTTCTAAGCGGATAAAAGGGGGGACTATATTGTAAGGCGTAATAACACCAGGAGTAATTTGGCATCCGCACAGTAAAGTGAAGATTACTGCACGGATTTCGAACTACTGTTTCACTTTGACTACTCCTGGTAGTCAAAGTGATATTTTTGACGACTAAAATTGGACTAAAACTAAATTAAAAGTTTCTCATGAGACTAAAACTGTGACTAAAATGTCCAGATATTTTAGTCGACTAAAATAATACTAAATAAAAATGAATGGGAGAGACTAAAATCATCCAAACTTCTATTGACCGTCTGAAAGAGCCTCATATGTAAATTCTCTGCCAAAGGATCAGCTCTGAGCTTTGTTCATGTGGAGCAGCTCCATGAAGCAGAGGAACAAGATTAAATATGATTATAATGAATATTATCAATGCAAAGTCGACTAAATTCGTATTAAATTTAGTCGACTAAATTTACTTGCAATTTTAGTCGACTAAAACTAGACTAAAATCAAATTACATTTTCGTCAAAAGGCTAAGACTAAATTAAAATATGTTGTCAAAATTAACACTGGTTTGAAGTGCCATCATCCACAAGCTTAATATCGAAGCTGCAGTTACACATATGACCTGAGGTGGCAGTGGTGAGCATAAAATGGACAACTTGCATCTAGCCCCTTTAAATTAAAAAACAACCATCCTGCACCATGAACTGAACTGAACTGAACCAAGTGAACCGTGAGATAGCAGAACCGTTACACCCCTACTGGCGAGTGTATATCATATCGAACTCTGCACCTCCACTGTCTGAAGTCAAGCTGTGATATCAAAATCTGTCCAGACAAAGTCACAAAAGTACTGCTAACTGCTCAGCTATCCTGCCTTTCTCATCTGTTTTGTCCTAAATGCAAATAAATTACTATGTGTAGTAATACAGACGGCATCTCGTCATAGAAGGGGGCGTGGCTTCGCCGAGGGGGAAAATAGAATCTTTAGAGAAACACAATTTTGGAATATGAACTTATTTATCACATACAAATAAAGTCAAGTGTAAATCGGGCCCATATGGATATTTTGTCACAACAGATTGTTCAGTAGAAGTGAAAAAACGGCAGTTGTAGCAAGCGCTAGCTAACCGTTAGCATTAGCCCGATGCTAACATGTAGCATCAAGTTAGCATTCTCCGTTATTCATGTATTTATGGGCTGTTGAACCACTTTGCTCCTCCCCATGTCTTTGTATCTTTATTTTGTAGAAAACTATATTTATAATTCATCATTTGTTACAGTAGTTTTTGAATAATTAGAGAAAATGTACGTTTTTTCAAAATAGTTTTCCCCCTTAACTGTTTTCAAAAATGACCATATATGGGCGATTCCAGAGATGCCGTCTGTATCTATGGTAACTATGATTAGTGTACACATGATGTTCGTAAGGCAATTATCCAATCAGAAAGCAGAATGAGCCCCCCTCTTTTTCCCCCACATTCTACAGTAAAAAACAAGAACTCTCTCCTCCACACAGCCCCCCCAGCCCCTGTCCCCAGCTGAGTCCTATCAGTGTTAGCCTACTGTAGTTAAAGCTCCGTAACTGGACTTTGGAGGTTCTTGGCTTTCAAATAAATAGTGTGTGCTGTGTTTGTGTCCTCATCTGCAGTGCAAGCCGCTCCAAGTTTGCTCCCAGTTTCCTCCCAGTTTCCTCAGGTGTTGTGGGTGGTTTCGTAGCCCACCGAGACAGTCCCAGACAAAGTATTTCTCACTCGTTTCTTCACTCCTTGCGTTTCAGACTGGTTCGGGGAAGACGTACACGATGGGCACAGGGTTTGACCTCAGCCTGAACCCCCAGGAGCAGGGCATCATCCCCCGCGCCGTGCACCAGCTGTTCCAGGGCATCCAGACCCGACAGGAGAGCGCGCAGCAGGCCGGAGTCCAGCCGCCAGAGTTCAAAGTCTCCGCACAGTTCTTAGAGGTGAGAGGGGCAATGTTTGAACACTGATGACATGACATTCTTTGATTTATCCCTAAGTTTGAGCTTCCATGTCTATTTAGAATGTGCATGTGTGTGGCGATCTCGAAAAACGTTTGTGATTGCACTTGCTATGGTCAAATTATGGCACTCTGGAGGATGGAAGATTGTCTGTACATTGAATATTTTTAAGGATAGCTTCGAGCAGAGCCAGTATTTATGACTGCTAGTCAACCAGAGGGCATGACAAGAGCGACAGAATCAAACATTGTGGCTCACTAGTTGCTCGGGAGAAGGATTTGAAAAGAAGGAAAGAAAGGAAAACTACCATCAGTGCATTTCATTTTTTCTGAATGAGGAAAATGAGAGCGAGTTCAATTCTGAAGTAAAAGATTTGCTTAATGGCCGACCAAGACTCAAGAACAATTCCGCATGTCCAAAATATGTGTTAGGTCACTTTCTGTACACAAACACGATTTCGATTATTACACTAAACGATTACAAAATTAGCATAATCGAATTTATATATTTTTTTATTTTATTATTATTATTTTTTTCAAATTTTTTTTCAATGTTTTTTTTTTTTCCTTTTTTTTTTTGCAAAGCAGACTTGCATTATTTCACGGCGCTGGGATTATTTCCCCTTCACATTTCACATGTCATGGTTCATGCTTTTGCCTGACATAAAAACAAATGGCGCTGTGTGATGATGTCATCAGGCCGCGCTGCTCAGTTTGCTTGCGCAGGTGTGAGGGCTGGCCAGCAGGGGGCAGGTGTGAAACAGAGACCTCTCCTTAATCGAGGCAAACTTGAAATCATTTGTACTTTTATGACTGTTCAGAAAACAGAAAATATTCAGCATCGTTTTTTTCAATTAATAAAGATATAAATAAATGTTGAATAATCGTGATTTCAATTATGACAAAAATAACCGTGATTATTATTTTTTCAATAATCGAGCAGCCCTAACTAATACTATCGCGACAAAATGACTACAAGTCCTTTGTCGATGTCCGGCCAAGGCATAACATCAATAGAGTCAGCAGCTGTTGAAGTTTACGGGAATTAGCTCAGTTCCCAGAAGCACAGCTAAGCTAGTCCTGAGCTAGCCCCATGTTAGCCCCAGAAGTGGGTCCAGCTACTCGGGTCATTTATCGAATTCATTCCAAATTTACACTGGAGACGTTCATGACCTTTCAGCTAAGGTGTGGACTTTGGACACTCTGGCCACAAATGTGACATCAATTGCTACATGTAATAGATTTTTAACCTATTGCAAACTCACAAATCCTGCAACAGTCCAGCTTCCAACAATGTTAAAAAGGCATATGGCGAGTATAGAGATTGGGAATTCGACACATCATGAAACAGTTCCCTGATGCTGTATGGGATAGCGCTATCTGTTGATGGTCGGCTGAACTACATGGGCAGAAATGCACAGAGGCCTTGCTTTAGCGATTATTGTATTGGTTTAGGTTTCATTTCATTTCACTGCTGTACTCATCGAAGGAGTGTACTACGATAAGAGAGAGCGCTGCTGGACAATATTAGTTTAAATCTGACACTTCTGCCATGACCTCGGATACTAGACTCTGCACACGTAAATAAAGTTGCTACTTCAACTAATTTATCCGTCTTCCTTTGAGTTATGTTGCGGATACAAATTTAGCAAATTATCGTACAACTATTTGGGTGTCCATTATGTTTCTAAACTGCTAAGCTTGCAGTTTAGAACTCTACAAATGTGTTCTGAAACATGTGAGAAGAGAATGCTTGCTGGTTTTGACTGATTTGCGGTGTACTTGTACCTCAGGGAGATAATGAGGTTGTTGCGAGGAGAGTATGTGAGGGAGTAATCTCATAATGAACATTTCCTCTGGGGTCTGGAGGCGAAAGGCTTATCTGTGGGAGTCCCTTATGTAACTCAATTACTCTGATGATCATCAACAAAGCTGGGAAGAAAAAAAAATGGACGCAGTGGTCATTCATAATTATTTTTGATGAGAGCGAAAAGAAAAACATGTCAGTGAGTTACAGGTTGCCCTCGTTGCATAGTGTGTGGCGATCACGAAAAACGTTTGTGATCACTTGATAGGACAAAAAACAAACCTTAAAGTGCATGTATGATGCATAACTGTGGCTCATGAACCTACTTTTTGGGTGACTCAGCATTGATATTTCACATTTTGTAGCATTCATTACATCAATAATAATTTAGAGAGATGAGGCTAGTCGAGGTGAGAGATGAGGCTAGTCGAGGCGAGAGATGAGGCGAGTCGAGGCGAGCGATGAGACTAGTCGAGGTGAGAGATGAGACTAGTCGAAGCGAGCGATGAGACTAGTTGAGGCAAGAGATGACGCTAGTCGAGGCGAGAGATGAGGCTTGTCGAGGCGAGAGATGAGGCGAGTCGAGGCGAGAGATGAGACTAGTCGAGGCGAGAGATGAGACTAGTCGAGGCGAGAGATGAGACTAGTCGAGGCGAGAGATGAGGCTAGTCGAGGCGAGAGATGAGGCTAGTCGAGCCGAGAGATGAGGCTAGTCGAGGCGAGCGATGAGGCTTGTCGAGGCGAGAGATGAGGCTAGTCGAGGCGAGAGATGAGACTAGTCGAGGCGAGAGATGAGGCTAGTCGAGGCGAGAGATGAGGCTAGTCGAGGCGAGAGATGAGGCTAGTCGAGGCGAGCGATGAGGCTTGTCGAGGTGAGAGATGAGGCTAGTCGAGGCGAGAGATGAGGCTTGTCGAGGCGAGAGATGAGGCTGGTCGAGGCGAGAGATGAGGCTAGTCGAGGCGAGAGATGAGGCTAGTCGAGGCGAGAGATGAGGCTAGTCGAGGCGAGAGATGAGGCTAGTCGAGGCGAGAGATGAGGCTAGTCGAGGCGAGAGATGAGGCTAGTCGAGGTGAGAGATGAGACGAGTCGAGGTGAGAGATGAGACTAGTCGAGACAAGAGACCCTCCTAGCCTCTTCGCCTCATCTTTCGACTAGGAGAGATGAGGCTAGTCAGACAAGCGATGAAACTATTCGAGACGAGAGATGAGAGGAGTGGAGAGACTTTAGAAGAGACCAGTTGAAAGACAAGTGGAAATACGGAGAATCAACGAGAGGCTCCACTCACACACGGATTTCTCTTGTTTTATCCTCGCAGTTGTACAACGAGGAGGTTCTGGATCTATTTGATGGAGGCAGAGAACCAGACAGCCGCACCAGGAAGTCTAACATCAAGATCCATGAAGACAGCAGCGGGAGTATCTACACCACCGGAGTCACGTCCAGACTGGTGCACTCAGAGGAGGAGGTGAGGACCGAGCCAGGGGCTGGACCAAGATTAAACCAAGGAGCAATGGATTTAACTCAAAGGAACTTGTATTATTAATTTGTCGGCATATTACTTTCTATGCCTATGTGTTGCATAGAAATGTGTAATATGTTGTGAGTATAATATAATTAATCTTCTCTCTCTTCAGCTGTTGCAGTGTCTAAAGTTGGGAGCTTTGTCGCGGACCACGGCCAGTACCCAGATGAACGCCCAGAGCTCACGATCCCACGCCATCTTCACCATCCACCTGTGCCAGATGAGGATATGTCCGCAAAATATACAGGTACAAACGCAAAAAATACTTGTATATGACAATTTATTAATCCATTTTAGAATTGATACTAATACTAGAAACAAAACTCTAATACTAGAAACAAGACTCTAATACTAGAGATGAGACTTTAATACTAGAAACGAGACTCTAATACTAGAAACGAGACTCTAATACTAGAGATGAGACTTTAATACTAGAAACGAGACTCTAATACTAGAGATGAGACTTTAAGACAAGAGATGAAACTCTATGACGAGAGACGAGTAGCCTGGCATCCAGACTAATCTCCGATGTTTATTAATTAATAAACAGGAGACTAGTCTGGCGACCCTGTCGTAGAAAAGCTACTGCTTGAGGCGGGACTAATGTGGGACAACCGAAGCATAGCAGCCAATAAGAACATAGCGAATGTGACGACAGAAACAGCGACAAGAAAGTTGTATTATTCGGACATTAACAATGGCGCTCCTGCCACACGGAGTTCAGTAAATGACTTCTGTCATTTATGTCAGAAAAACTTAAGAATACAAGCATACCGGAGCATTACGTGAAGTGGTTGCTTGTGTTGAAAAACTACAAAACAAAGGCGCAACAACGTGACGCCCGTTCAGGGAGCTGCTCTGATTGGTCGGTAGGCTCCATATCGCCGCCTCACTTCCTTTGAAAGCGCACAATGGAGTGTTGCCAGACCCTCTTCTGTAAAGAAGCGGAGTCTGGTTGGCGAGACTAAGAGACGAGTCTAATTCAAGAGACGAGAGTCTAATACTAGAGACAAGACTCAAGTATTAGTCTCATCTAGAGACCGGTCTCTACTACTCTAGACGAGAAAGTAGTAATCGAGACAAGAGACGAGACTAGTCGAGACAATAGAATGACAATGATTGAGATGACAGATGAGACAATTTGAGACGTGACTAGGGAATGAGACAAACGAGAGATGAGAGGAGTGAAGACATACTAGACGAGACTAAAGACGAGTGGAAGAGACGAGTGGAAGAGACGTGAGAAGTGAACAGATGCGAGACTAGAGATAAGAGGAGGGACTAGAGACTCGACAAGAAACGAGAGACTTCAGAGAGACAAGAAACTCTATTGTCTAGTTTCTACTTTAGTCTAGACTTGCTTCCTTGAGACCAGACTGTACTAGAGACTAGACGACACTAGACTTAAAAATAGTGGCATTTACATTTTTTTTTGTTTTTTTTTGCCAGAATGGAGGAGAGGACAATGTGGAAATGAACGGCGTGGACCCCTCCCTCTCTCAGCCCGAGTACGAGACGCTGATGGCCAAGTTCCATTTTGTGGACTTGGCAGGATCTGAGCGTTTAAAGAGGACGGGAGCCACAGGAGAGCGGGCCAGAGAGGGCATCTCCATCAACTGTGGACTGGTATGCATGGAGTCTCTGGTGGTTCATCAAGGAACCAGTCAGTCAGTTGTAGGATTGAGTGGTTCCTTGATGCAAAGCGCCATAAAAATATAAAGTATTTTTTGTTTTCCCTGTTAATTTTTATTGATTTATTTTTAAACAAAAACGTACAATTTCTTTTGTTTGGTCAAAATAAGAAAAAAAAAAGATAAACAAACAAACAAAAAGCAGGTGATTTAACGACAATATTTATGATTGCTATTATGATAATTGATTGATTTTGCAATACTTTTCAATATTTTGTAAAAGTCTTGGAAAATGCTGCAATCATGTTTGTGAAAATAAATAAATAATGGTAAATAATGTAGTTTGCACTTCTGGGTCAATAGTGCCTAGATTATCATCATCCACACCAACCATGGGACATGAATTGGGGAATTGACTTGACTTTTTTTTTTAAATTGGGTTTAAAATACCCAGACTTAGGAGCGGCGTTGCCAGATTTATTGAACTTTGCATCTCAAAAAAACAATGTGGAATTTTATCATAGTTTATTTTTGGGGCGACAGTGGCGCAGACGCTAGAGTGGGTCGTCTCATGATCAGAAGGTCGCCTCTTGAAGGTGCACACTATCGTTGTGTCCTTGGGCAAGACACTTCACCCACCTTGCCTCCAGTGTCTGCATACACTATTGTATGAGTGAGAGAGTGAATGGGTGACCGGGTCCTTGCTGTAAAGGTGGTGTTGAGTGAAGGTGGAAAAGCGCTATATAAGCTGAGACCATTTACCATTTTCTAAATGACTTTCAGAGACTCAGTAAGATATCCAATATCGCCTCTGAAATATCAATGTATCTAATAAATATCAACAGAACAAAGATACAACACAAGATAAAAGAAAACTTGCATTGCATTATTTTTCTTACATTATGTCAGAAATTTCAGAGATTTCTCTAAATGACTGCTTTCTTCATTTACCTGCGGTGTCTGGCCTTACACAAACTTAATTGTATAATATATAATATATTATTATATGTTACTGTATAATAATGATGCCATGTTGTGTGCTGTGCTAGCTGGCGTTAGGAAACGTGATCAGTGCTTTGGGAGACCAGATGAAGAAAGCCGCACATGTTCCTTACAGAGACTCCAAACTCACCCGATTACTGCAGGATTCGCTCGGAGGAAACAGGTTTGAACATTAACTTATTCAAAAGCTGATGTTTGTCAAATAGACATAAATTACTTTATCGGAAATTAAATCAAGTATGTGCATGCCATGGCAAGTTGCGACTCGCATATGAAAGTCAGTAATATCAAAATATATGTATATATATTTTTTAGCTTATTACAAAAACTGATTTATGAACTGCCCGACAGTGGCCTGAGATCCACTGAAATTCCTCTTCCTGATCCTCTGTATTAGTTAAAGAGTTCACTTTTCAGTCTTTCACAAGTTTAAAGCAGGAGATTTTTGCTTTTTTCAGGTATTTGGTCACAAACAGATCCTAATCGTGAGCTTACATTTTGTTGGTTAGAAAAAGCTTCTTATTAAAAGTTTCCTTTTTGGTCCATGAATACGCACATTTTGTCAATGTAAAATCAATTTGGTCACTCATACGTTTATATTATCTACACTGCTCACAAAAACTTAGGGCACACTCAAAAAACACAATGTAACTCCAAGTCAGTCACATTTCTGGGATGTCAGACTGTCCAGTTAGGAAGCCACACTTATTGTGAATCAATTTCACTTGGTGTTGTGGAAATTAAACAGACAACAGGTGGAAATGAGAGGCAATTAGCAAGATCACTCCAAAAGGGGAATGGTTTTGCAGGTGGTGACCACAGACCATTTCCCTGTCTTCATCCTTTGTACCGTATTTTTGGAACACTTTTGCATTTGTCCAGTGTTCTCACCACTAGAGGCATCATGAGGAGCATCTACAACCCACAGAAGCTGCTCAGGGAGTGATGCTCATCCAAAATGGCACGTCCATTCGTGCTGTGGCAAGAAGGTTTGCTGTGTCTCCCAGCGCAGTGTCCAGAGCATGGAGGAGATACCAGGAGACAGGCCAGTACACCAGGAGACCTGGGGGGGGCCGACCGAGGTCAACAACCCAGCAGCAGGACCGCTATCTGCTCCTTTGTGCACGGAGAAACAGGAGAAGCACTGCCCGAGCCCTACAAAATGACCTCCAGAGGGCCACAGATGTGCATGTTGGTCCTCAAACGGTCAGAAACCGACTCCATGAGGATGGTATGAGGGCCCGACGTCCACAAGTTGGGCCGGTGCTTACTGCCCAACACCGTGCAGCACGATTGGCATTTGCCCGAGAACACAGCGATTGGCAGATTGGCCAATGGTGCCCTGTGCTCTTCACGGATGAGAGCAGGTTCACCCTGAGCACATGTGACAGACGTGACAGAGTCTGGAGACGCCCTGGAGAACGTTCTGCTGCTGCAACATCATCCAGCATGACCGGTTTGGTGGTGGGTCAGTGATTGTCTGGGGAGGCATTTCATTGGAGGGCCGCACAGCCCTCCATGTGCTAGCCAGAGGTTCCCTGACTGGCATTGGGTACCAGGATGAGATCCTCAGACCTATTGTAAGACCATATGCTGGTGCTGTGGGCCCTGGGTTCCTTCTGATGCCTGATAAAGCCAGGCCACATGTGGCAAGAGTGTGTCAGCAGTTCCTGCATGATGAAGGTATTGATGTTCTGGACTGGCCTGCCCGTTCCCCAGACTTAAATCTAATAGAGCACATCTGGGACATCATGTCTCGGTCCATCCATCAACGCCACGTCGCACCACAGACTGTCCAGGAGCTGACTGATGCTCTGATCCAGGTCTGGGAGGAGATCCCTCAGGAAGACATCCGTGGTCTCATCAGGAGCATGCCCAGGCGTTGTAGGGAGTGCATTCAGGCACGTGGAGGCCACACACACGACTGAGGATGATACAGACTCGTTTGGAGGAATTTCTACAGAATTTGGATCAACCAGAGACCTGATTTGTCACTTTGATTTTGACTATAATTTTGGATCCAGACCTCCAGGGGCTGAGAATTTGATTTCCATTCATCATTCTTATGTTATTTTGTTCTCAACACATTGCCCTACACTATGAATAAAGATTTTCTTCCGAAAAATTGAATTGATTTACATTTCGGATGTGTTTTTTGAGTGTGCCCTAAGTTTTTGTGAGCAGTGTATTTAAACATATTTAAACAAATTGCACTGTTGAATGAACTTTCTCCCACATGAACAAAGCACAAACATTTGTTCAAAGCTATTATGTTTCCAGAATCATGTAGTCTAGAACTTAGTGAAGTTAGATGGAGTGAGTGCAGAAGATGCAGGGTAAATATTTAGATGGATATGTGTGGTTTAAGAAAAGGCTCTTATTCAAACGATCTTTCTCTTCAGCCGCACACTGATGATTGCCTGTGTGAGCCCGTCCGACCGGGACTTCATGGAGACGCTCAACACGCTCAAATACGCCAACAGAGCGCGAAACATCAAGAACAAAGTGGTGGTGAACCAGGACAAGACGAGCCAGCAGATCAGCGCACTGCGGGCCGAGATCGCGCGCCTGCAGATGGAAATCCTCGACTACAAAGCGGTGAGACGGAGGAATAAGAAAGCAGCCCCAGATCTATCTTATTTGGATTACCTGTAAGCTGTTTTAAAATATCTGTTCAGACATTTTAACAGCTCCTTTAGACAGGGCAATAGGACCAAAAAATCTGCCAATTTTGAAATGCCTTTATTGAAATGTAGTGGAGTAGAAAGTGTTATATTAAATGTTCTTCTGCTTTTTTTCTGCATTTTGCGCTTAGTTGGAGTGCACTTTGTAATCTTGCCACTCCAGACTTAGCACATTTAAGTGGGTGGAGACACACATTTTCCTCCAACCAGATCGACTCCGCAGCCTAGGGACAGGTTGTGGGGGAGTGGGGGGTGAACATGGGCATTTGTTTTGTTTAGTGTTCACGCCAAGCGGGACGATCCGTGCCTCAGCGGACGCTGTAGCTCTTTCTCTCTCGAGACATGAACATTGTTCAGTTCACGATGGGATGAATAAAGTTTTTAGTTTGACCTGTGAGAGCCCAAGGCAGTGCGATGTAAGCGAGGAAATGAATGTCAGCGGTGCTCCATCAGAGCAGCCACCTCCTCTCATGACGCCCTCTCACGAGTGGCGAAGGCACAAAGCAAATAATTTGCCAAGAGCCTGCGCCCCTCCATGCGCCAGCACGAGATCTGGCCCCCATAGTCCCTCTAGCCTGTCCTGGGTTGTCTCGGGGACATGCCCCAAACACCTCCCCTAGGGGGCGACAAGGAGGCATCAGAGACAGATGTCCGAGCTACCTCAGCCGGCGGAGGAAACGCATTTCGGCCACCTGTGTACGCCATCTTCATATCGCCTTGACTATGCCCCGTCCCATCAGACCTCGGAAGCTAAGCAGGGTAAGTTAGCCTGGTTGGTATTTGGATGGGAAACCGTTTGGGATCACCAGGAAGCCTGGGTAAATGTAGTGTATGAGTGAGCGGGCTGAAGGCGCAGATGGGCAACCTCGCATCCGTCAGTCTACCCCAGGGCAGCTGTGTCTTCAGAGGCAGCTTTACCACTCCCCAATATGGAGTGAATGAATAATGCAGTGCAAAGCGTCTTTGAGTTTCCAGAAAAGCGCTATATAAAACCAATGAATTATTAATATGATCATTATTTATCTTGTCGGTCATTGCCCAGATCTCATGACCGTAGGCGAGGGTAGCAACGTAGATCGACCGGTAAATCAAGACCTTTGTCCCCCGACACAGATCTCTCTTCACCACAACAGTTCGACCACATCACTGCACCGATCCGTCTGTCGATCTCACACCCCAGCCGTCCCTCACTCGTGAACACGGCCCTGACATACTTGACCTCCTCCACTTGAAACCGCCCCAGAGCAGCTAAGGTCCTGATTTGATGAAGCCAACACAACAACATCATCTACAAACAGCAGAGATGAGATCCTGTGATTTCCAAACTGGACAATCCTGCTAAAAATTCTTTACAAAAAAGTATTGAACAGAACCGGTGACAAAGGGCAGCCCTGCGGGAGACCAACATGAGAAAGTATTATATTTATCCTTCAAATATAGTTTACTAAAAGTAGTAAGTTCTTAACAAATAGACAACACAAGTAAAGTACAGGCCCTCAACAACCTAAGTACAGTACCTAAGTAAATTTACTTACTTACTGACCACCTCTGCAGTGCAGTAGTTGTGCCACCCGTGAACGATGCTCTTGGGCAAGTTCAGATGAGGAAACAAGATGGATGGTGCAGAGAATAGCAACTAAACACAAGAAGGAAAGCCATTTTAATGAACGGGGAAGCAGTCCAGGATGCAGCCCATACATTAACTTCATTACAGCAGGGACACGCTCCCCCTTTACGCCTTTAAAGGACCTGTCTGAGGGAAGATTAATCCATGCAGCCTCAGCGCTATGCTAGCATTATGTTAGCATTATGCGGCCAGCTATGGGTAAATTGATTGCCATAGGCTCAGTATGAAAGGCTGCATCGGGCCTATGGGCTAATTCAAGGAGCTGAGGAGGCACAAACATTATGGAGATAAGCTAGAAAGTGGTTTCGGGCAGTAATTGACTTGATGGTTACCGTTTGATATGGATGGAGGATATAGCTTAGCTTGCAATATGAGTTCTGTTTTAGACACAGTAGTGGTTCCCAACCTTTTTGTTTCCCCTGAAGCCCCGCCCCCTGCCCATACTGGCAACTGGCCAGGGCCTCCACACATACATCAGGACATAGAAAATAAACCAAGAAGCATTTAACCTCTTAACTCCCGCCTGAACCGAGAGGATCTTTTTCCTTAAGTCATCAGATTTTTTTTCCATCATTTTTTTCTTGGGTATTCAACTTATTTTTGCAACTTTTTTGTCATTTTTTTTGTCATATTTTTGTCATTTTTTCATAAAAGTTTTTAAATCACATTTTTGTCACATTTTTATCATTTTTTTGTCATTTTTTGTCACATTTCTGTCCATTTCTTGTGACATTTCTGTGACATTTTTGCCATTTTTTCATCCATTTTTCGTCACTTTTTTGTCAATGTTTTCTCACTTTTTTGTCACATTTCCATCATTGTTTTTGTCTCAGTTTTGTTGCTATTTTCACAGCTTTTTTTTCAGAAGCCTTTGGACTGGGGTAAAGCCAAACTGGAGAAAATGTGCTCGGTTCAGGTGGGAGTTAAGGGGTTGAAAACAACAAATAAACAGATAGTGGAGTGGTTCGTGGACATGCTGGCCTTTCTCGGTCAGACAGAATTTGTACGCTTTATTTCGCGCAAATGATGATGTATCCTCAGAGGTCTCCGCACCACTGGTTGGGGGAAACACTGCTCAAATCTATGCTTTTGGAAATTGTACAAATCTGCAATACTATTCAGTGTCTTAGGCAAGGCAAGGCAAGTTTATTTGTAGAGCACAATTCATACACAAGGCAATTCAAAGTGCTTCACAGTTGCATAAATATAAGAAAACAAATACAATACAATTAATCAATTACAGTAAGAGGCAAGAGTGTAGATAAAATACATTCAGTTATATGCATTTTTAAGTCTTGTTTAGATTCACTCTGTCTTGAGCACTATTTTTAAGTCTTGTTTGGACTCGCTCTGTCTTGAGCACTATTTCACTCTGTCTTGACACTACTTTTAAGTCTTGTTTTGACTCGCTCTGTCTTGAGCACTATTTCGCTCTGTCTTGACACTATTTTTAAGTCTTGTTTTTACTCGCTCTGTCTTGACACTATTTCACTCTGTCTTGAGCACTATTTTTAAGTCTTGTTTTTACTCGCTCTGTCTTGAGCACTATTTTTAAGTCTTGTTTGGACTCGCTCTGTCTTGAGCACTATTTCACTCTGTCTTGACACTACTTTTAAGTCTTGTTTTTACTCGCTCTGTCTTGACACTATTTCACTCTGTCTTGAGCACTATTTCACTCTTTCTTGAGCACTATTTTTAAGTCTTGTTTGGACTCGCTCTGTCTTGAGCACTATTTTTAAGTCTTGTTTGGACTCGCTCTGTCTTGAGCACTATTTCACTCTGTCTTGAGCACTATTTTTAAATTTTGTTTTTACTCGCTCTGTCTTGAGCACTATTTCGCCCTGTCTTGAGCACTATTTTTTCTTGCTCATTCACACTAAGCTACCTAACCTCTGTTTTGTCGCTCCTTCTCCTCTTACTGGAGTGTTTTACTAGAGTTTGAATACCTTCAGGCAGGGCTGTTTATGATGGCAACAGTAAGTCCAGCTGTAGCCTGCCCTGTGTGTACGCAGCAGTGTGGCGATAGTGTAGGATTGCAGGGTAAGGCTTGTGCGCTGACTCTGGTAAATGGACACTTTGTTTGTTGCTTAAACAACAGGATTTCAGCCGCATTAATCATGCAGGATCACCACGACAGTCATGACGAACTGATAAACAGCAGGGAGTCAGCCAGCTTCCACTACACAACAGGAGTGTGTGTGTGGAATAATGCGCTTCAGTTTGTTTGTTACCGTCAAACAAAACAAATGTGTCAGGTGGAGACAGTTGACGGACAAACGAAGGCAGATGCAGAAAGGCTGCACATGTACAAGTCCAAGACCTAGTTTTGTCCTGAATTGGGCTTAGTTTTAATCTTCTTTTTGATTCTGGTTAAGTCTGGTCTTAGTGTTCACTTTAGTTACGTGTTTTTTGTTGATTATTTTGTGGAGGTCAGAAATTCTACAGAAAATCTCTTTCTATGACATGCCTTTTCGCTTGTAGATTGGAATCTTGCACTCACGAGTCATGTACAAAAATGTAAAACACAGCTATAGAATGACAATAGAATCACCGTTATTTCCCCTCTTTGTGATAATCCAAAATCTTCACACTTAAAGTGAGAGGCTGTAAGTTTGGATGTTTTACAAATTCAATCATTTGCGTACAATTGAACGCCTGGGCCTGCAATTTAACGCAACATATTATAAATATTAAATCCTTATTTTTCAAAGTCCCTCCCTTTGCTGAAGTTGACAACTAATCAGAATCCCTGGTGTGATGATTTTGACCGGCCCGTCAGAACCGATGGCCGCTGGCTGCTCTGCTTTGTGACACTAGAGGCCACCATTGCTGTAGTCCCTCCATATAGCCAGGATTAAAAGCATTTACATTTCAAGATATAATTACTCAAACCGTACCGAGGATTTTAGTGTAGCGCTAGTCGCCCATCGGAAAGCATTGCACTTTAGACACGTTAAAAACAACTTTAAAGCCTGGTTTCTCATTTTCCTAAACTTCCTACTGCTAGATATTCCTCCTGTGATAACGCTGGGTTAGCTACAATTAAAGAGACCAGCCTGGAAATCACGTACTAATGCGGGTCGGACTGTTAGCGTTGGAGCAGCGTGAACTACACGTCTACTACAGTGAAGATCCCGCCCTTATGCCCTTTTTAGGAACATGCTTCATCAGAGCTGGGGAGGGGGAGTCTGTAAATCCACCATGATTTCCCCCTTGTACGTAGTTATTTTGTCAAACGTGGAGGAGTGAGTAATGACGGTCTATTAGCAGGGGCGGACTGGCCATATGTCCGTTCTGGAGGAGCACAGAAGGGCCACTGGCTCTAGGGCCACCAGTCCCGCCTCAGACGCGCTTTACCCAAATCTAAAAGCTAAAAAGAAAAGCATCAAAATAGCGAGAAAAAGAGGATGAAAAGTCAACAAAAACGTGGGAAAAACACAGCAAAAAATTATAGAAAAAAATCATTAAAAAAACAACATCACTTTTGTAGGTCTTAGCTTTCAAATGAGGCGTTACATTGTTGATCTCCAGTCGAGAAGCTTTTAGATTTGGGTAACGCCCAGTATAAAAAAACATGAATCTAAAAGGAATTCCGTGGAGTATGGTGTGCCACAAGGTTCAATTTTGGGACCATCATTATTTATTATTTATATTAATGATTTTGCTTCTGTTTCTACGACCACCTTTCCAGTTCTTTTTGCTGATGATGCCAATCAAAAAAATAATAATAAAAAGCCGAACTGGGGAAAATGCACTCGTTAATGTTAAGGCGGGGGGTAAGAGGTTAAAATATGTATTTGTGGAAGTCACAATTACGCTAATTTGGGCCAGGCTGGTCAGAGTCCAGGGCTGTTTTTCAGTCCCAGTTCGCCCCTGTCTATTAGTAATATGTCTATGGTCCGACCCAATCAGGAGATTGTTAACTTTCAAAATCTTTTTCTCCCTCTCCTGATTTTGCAAACCAGAAGTGGCTTTCGGGTCCAGTCAGGAGGGGAGCTGGGTGGGACTTTGATTGTACTTTTGAAATCTTTCTCTCTCTTTTCTCACTTTGAAATCCCACACTGTTGCATTAAAGGTGCTCTATGTGAATCATCCCATTTTCAAACTTTGCAAGTCGGAAGTCGTTGAAGAAAGTCTCCCAAACCCATTGCATATTGCTGGGGGGCTGAGCTCCGTACGACCGAGCGCCTCCGCAGACGCCGGTCACTGACCGTCCTTGTCGGTAGGGCTGCAACTAACGATGATTTTGTAATCGATTAGTCTAACAATCATTTTTACGATTAATCGATGAATCGCTTGGCTGTGAATGGTGTAGTAAAGTTTTATTTGTTCAATTTTTTTTATCACATTATAGCTTAAGTCGCGCTGTTTAACCCCTTACCTCCCACCTGAACCGAGCACAGTTTCTCCAGTTTGGCTTTACCCCAGTCCAAAAGCTTCTGGAAAAAAGCTGTGAAAATAGCAACAAAACTGAGACAATGATGGAAATGTGACAAAAAAGTGAGAAAACATTGACCACAAAGTGACGAAAAATTGATGAAAAAGTGGCAAAAATGTCACAAGAAATTGACAAAAAATTGACGAAAAAATGACAAAAATGTGACAAAATGTGACAAAAAAAATGACAAAAATGTGATTAAAAAATGACAAAAAAATGAAAAAAAATGTGACAAAAAAAAAGAAAAAAATGTGATAAAAAATTGCTGAAAAAATGACAAAAATTTACAAAAAATGACCAAAAAAATGACAAAAAAAGTTACAAAAATGAGTTGAATACCCAACAAAAAAACTATGGAAAAAAAATCTGATGACGTGAGGAAAAAGATCCTCTCGGTTCAGACGGGGGTTAAGGGGTTAAGGAAGTGCTGATGAAGTTAACTAAAGGGAGATGTTTTTTGAAGGCTCTATTCATGAAATTTACATTGTACAAACCACTACAGACCCTAAATATAAAATCAAAGTAGGTTTTAATCAAAAATACTACATTTTTTTGGTCATTTTTGCTCCATTTTAGTCTGTGTGAGCCAGAAAACGATTAATCCATTACTAAAATAGTTGTCGACTCTTTCAATAATCGATTAGTCGTCGATTAATCGATTAGTCGTTTCAGTCCTACTTGTCCGTCCTCAGGGGAAGCGCGTGGCGTGCGAGGAAGGCTCGGAGGGATTCAGCGACTTGTTCCAGGAGAACTCCATGCTGCAGCGAGAGAACGACACCCTGCGCCTCCGGGTCAAAGCCATGCAGGAGACCATCGACCACCTCAACAGCCGAGTCACGCACCTGCTGGCCAACCAAGTCAGCCACCTGCTCGCCAAGTCCAGTACGCAGAGACACTATACAACAACCCATGACGCTGCTGCTGCTTCAAACTGTCGTAAAGGCCTGTTTTTGTTCCTTGTTTGCTCAGGTGAGGGCAATGAGGAGATCGGCATGTTGGTCCAGAACTACATCAGAGAAGTTGAAGAGCTAAGGTGGGTAGTGTTGAGATTTTTACTAGAGATGCACCAATCCAGCTTTTTTGCTTCCGATACCGATACTGCGGGTTTGAGTATCTTCTATCCGTGGCTTGCTGTGAGTGAATAAGCGGCTGGTCCTCTTGTCTTCGTTGTGAGATCAACAAAGTCTTCTTCATCTTTTCTTTTAAGCGTGTGTTCTTTTCCCGCCACTCTCAGGTCGAAGCTGCTGGAGAGCGAGGCCATGAACGAGTCGCTGCGCCGTCACGCGACCCGGCTCTCCGCTCGCCCCTCCCACAGCCCCGCCCCCGCCTCCGTCGGCATGGAGACGGAGGCGAGCGACGTGCTCCGCCGGGCCAAGCAGGACATCGAGAGGCTGAAGAAGGAGCGGAGGCAGAGGAGGATGAGGTATTGTTTCAAAGAGGACAGTAGATGGAAAAGTTAACGTTTTAACCATGTTGCCACATTGTTCCAAATGAGCCCCCAGAGGTAAACTTGTTGTTTCTTGGAATGAATGGCTGCTTTTCCCATTGAAATCTATCTGGCTCCAAATGTCATGACATTTTTAATGGCTTTTTTAATGGAGGAGAGTCAGATCTTTCAAATGAAGTTTCAAAATATCTAAATCCTTCATTTTGTGTGTGAGGCGGGTGATTGAGGGTTAAAGAAGCACTATGGTACTTTGTATGTGAAAAAACAACTTGATATTTTTGCATCATTGCACGCCACTAAATGTCAAGTACGCACAAATAAAACGCTGTTTTTTTCCTCATAAAAAGTTCCATAATGCACCTTTAACCTCCACCTGAACCAAGCACATTTTCTCCAGTTTGGTTTTACCCAAATCTAAAAGCTTCTTGACAAAAGTGTCAAAATAGCAACGAAAACAAGGATGAAAACACAAGTAAGTAGCAAAAAAGCCACAAAAAAGTGACAGAAGCGCAGCAAAAAAGCAATTAATACATGAGAAAAACAAAAAAGGAGAGAGGAGGAGAGGGGAGGAGAGGGGAGGAGAGGGGAGGAGAGGGGAGGGGAGTTAATCAGAAAAGAGTGTGTTGCATAAAACCCCCATTATTTCTACAAAAAAAATCAGTGATTTTGATTAAAACTAGCCTCTGTTTGGCTTAGATTTCTCAGGAACTGAGGCACATAGAACTAAACTGTTTTCACCTACGGAGAGCTTAGAGTCTTACCTTTCAAACGAGCCATAGCATGTGTCCATGTCTATAACATAGAATAAGCTGTGGTGCTACAAATATCTTGAAAAATGGCAACAACAACAAAAAAGCCACAAAAAAGTGACAAAAGCACAGCAAAAAAGAAACTAAAAAATGACAAAAACAACAACTATGACAACACAACCAACAAGGAGTTTTAAAAAAAAGACGAAAACATGACAAAAACGCTTCAAAATGCAACGCAACAAAGAAGTTTTGCAGGAATTAGCTCTCATATGAGGCATTACACTGGCCTATAGGCTGAAAGTTCTCTTGTCAAGAAACTTTTAGATTTGGGTAAAGCCGAACTGGAGAAAATGCGCTTGGTCAAAGTGGTGGATGAGAGGTTAAATATGACACATTTAGATTTACTTTTTCTGTTCACTGGAGTGTACCTCCCTCCTCCAAGCAAAGCAAAGCCACATTTCATTCCCCCTTTAGCAAACCAGCCCCATGTGAACCACATAGACCCTATTCTGGATGCTCTCGGGCTCACTTTTGTCCTTTCCTTCTTAATCTAAGCAGATAAAACCACATTTATTAAGACATGTACGGTAAATTCAGCTCCACTTCCTTCAATCAAACATTTTGTCATATGGCTTTGACGTAACCGCTGCAGTCAGGGTTAATTGTTCTCCGCTCTCCAGACCTAATCTCCCGAGTCCATCTCTCACTTTAATAACTCTTAAGGATCCTCGGGTTCAAAGCCGGTCTAAGTGGATTTGGCCTGGTCTTTAGAAGGTCCTCACCCTTGTTCTGTGCCTCCGGGTCCGGTGCGAGGAGAGGAGGTTTAATTAAGGACTAATTAAAGAGAAGCCGTTCAGAAGAGGCGCTGAGGGCAGGAGGGCAGTAAAAAAAAGGGGAAAGTTAGTTGTAAAAAACAAAACTCAGTCCAGATGTGCTGAAGTGTCCGCTGTTGGATGGTGAGTTGGCAAATGCGTCAGCTCTACTCAGTTTATGGTGATTTGTTTAATACGACTAAGTGTTTAGTTTCAACTCCACACTGTAGTTTTTTTTTTCTCAAATCGTTTACCACTAGAGATACTTGCTTGCTAGGGCTGGGACCGATATTGTTTTGCAATATATCGCAATCCTTTTTTGTTGTGATGCATGTATCGTATCGGAAACTAATTATCGCAAAACATTTGATACTCAACTCAGTTCTGAAAAATATATACATCCAAATGTTTTTGTTTACATGCATGAGACCCATGTATGTTCATTAACATGCACTGTCCCATCAAATAAACCAATAAATAAATCCAGATTTGGTGCTTATTGGATTAAACAAAAGAACCAGACTTTAAAATGTTGTAATCGATATCAGACTGATTCAAATTTCATTTTTTAAAGTTTGGAAACTCAACTTGCGCTTTCTTAATAAATTCATGCATTCTTCTTCCATTTGTCCACTTGTGGTCGCGGGGGCAGCTGTTGGAGCTGCCCAAAACACTTTGCACCAGCCCCTTATGGCTCCTGCTGCAGGTGATGGGTCCACAGTAGGCCGGCCTCATGATTCAAACCTCTCCATAAGGGGCTTCTGAACCACTCTTTGTCTGACCCATCACCTAGGACCTGTTTGCCATGGCAGACCCTACCAGGGGCACAAAGCCCTCGACAATAGAGCTCCCAGGATCATTTGGGTGCTCAAACCCCTCCACCACGTTAAGGTGGCAGTGCCAGGAGGGGTTAATCAATTAAGGGGAGACACTACAGGCAAAACTCAATTTTTTCCGTTTTTAGGTTTTGTGCCAAATTGGTCTCTGAACATACAAGCTTTCACCCAGAAACAGAAAATATGCCTAATCTTCACAATAACATGTTTAAATATTGCGCTGATTCAATGTTCCCCCATAGACTTATATGGGAGAACACAATTTCAAGGGCCTTTTTCTCAAAACACATTTTTCTGTCATTGTGGTGACACTATGTCCACGTCAGTCGGACCTAAAGACTTCACATTTTCCAGCCTTGGACTGAACAATATTTGGAAGATTTTTTCAGAGGGATTTTTTATTATCTAATCCCTAAGCCCCATTTATTGAGTTTTGAATGTCAAAAAATAAGGCGAAAATTACATTTTTACAACATTTTCCACTAAAAAACAGCTTATTTTAAAACTAAACAAGAAATCCCAAATCCCCTCTGAAAAAGTCTTGGCAACTCATTCATCAATAAAATGAAACCATAAATTTGAATGTAGCTCTATCCAGTATTCAGATTTCGTCGCCGAAAAGATGGGAAATTTGGGGCATTTTTAGGCATAAAACACCTTGTTCTTATATGAAAAGATAAAATGACAGAAAACTTGCAATGTATTTTTTTTCTCTCACATTTATGCCAGTGATCGACAGCAAAAGTTTCAAATTGATATCTGTAAATTATTTTTTTTTCCCTTCTTCACCTGCAGTGTCTCACCTTAATTATATGTTTTATTGCAATACGTATCATGTCTGACCCTCAGTATCGTGATACGTATTTGGATCACGCCAAAAGTGCATCGTACCAGCCCTACTCCAAACAGCTTTGTGTCCGGGAGTCTCTGACTGTAGGAATTGGTAGTGCTGCTGGTGGTCAGGGAATTCCTCATTTAAGGAATACGTGGTCTGCCAACGTTGAGTCGAGTTGCGCAAACACAGAGAGATCGAAAGTTTTACACCCCTTTAAACACTACGCACACCTTGGGTCATCTATTGGCGGGTAATGCCCAAATTGATCCTTCCATTTTCCTCTGGTTATCTGGGCCCAAGTATCAAGGACGCAGATAAACCCGGACCGCCCCAGACGTTTCCTTCAGTGAGTCCTGCCATAATTATTGATAGTAATGCCAATTCTCCTTCTCCCAGTCCAGAGATGGAGAAAGGTCTGAAGAAGCGCGTGAAGCTCCATTACCACGAGAACGGACAGAGCGGCCAGAACGGACAGAACGGACAGAATGGACAGAATGGACAAAATGGACAGAATGGACAGAACGGCCACTCACAGGAGAACGGGCAGAACGGGGAGATCGACTCGGACGACAACTTCACTGAGGTGAGGAGACGGTCCATGTTAAACTGTTAAACTGTGAGACACGTGTTTCTACTTTGTGTTGGATACATCCTGTTCAATGCCATGCTGTTCCCAGGACCTGATGTCGCCGCTGCAGGAGGAGGAGGAGGAGGAGAGCGGCTGCGAGGAGGACGAGGGAGAGGAGGAAGAGGAGAGAGAGCAAGAGGAAGATTTCGACAGCGATGAGAGCTGCGTGGACTCGGACTCCGACTCTGACGACAAAGGTCCGGGTTTGTCTTACTGTCATTTCTTTACGTCAACGCTGAACAGATATGCCGACATGCAATGAGTTAATTAATTAACAGTTGGGCTGTATACATGCCTGACTTTTGTTGTTATTGCGGCCATTTTGAATACCGAAGTAGACTGCAGTACTACAACATGTAACAATATCTCTACTCAGGATATAAGTGAAAGAAAACTGATTGACAGTGGCATTTTTATGTACTCGTAATCATTGTTCAAGGAGAAAAGAGTAAAAAAAACGGCCCCAGAGACGTTTATGTGAAGAAAACAGTGAGTCAGTGTTGAAGATGTTAGCATGCTACCAGCTAGCATTTAGCTTCAACAGCTCAGCTCTGCTCTGACCTCTCCAAGAGAAGGCCCTGAACCACAAACATCTGGCCTCGGATACAACATATGACAGAGATCAGAGCTGAGCTGTTACTGTAGTATTTCCTCAGTGTTCATAGATGTGAGACACACATGTGTTTATCGTGTTGAAGCAGGTGCTAGCTGGTAGCATGCTAACGCCTTGAGCAGCTTAAACACTGATTCAGACTCAGACTCTCTTGACATGACAAATGAAAGGTTAATTTAGCCTGAGGCGTGATGTCATTGGAAACGCATGTAGAATGTTCCAAAAGTCAAAGCTCTTTACTTCCCGGGCAGTCTGTACTCTCAGTCGAAAGAACGAGATCGTGGATAAGCCCAAGTGCCAGTATTTGATTGGAACACGATGTCGTGTTCCATGGACAACGCGAGGACGTGACATTGCGCGGAACATGACATTGCGCCGAACGCGACATTGCATGGGACGCGACATGGCGCGGAACACGACATCGCGCGGAACGCGACATTGCATGGAACGCGACATGGCGCGGAACACGACATCGCGCGGAACGCGACATTGCATGGAACGCGACATGGCGCGGAACACGACATCGCGCGGAACGCGACATTGCATGGAACGCGACAAGGCGCGGAACACGACATCGCGCGGAACGCGACATTGCATGGAACGCGACAAGGCGCGGAACACGACATCGCGCGGAACGCGACATTGCATGGAACGCAACTTCGCACGGAACACGACATTGCATGGAACGCGACATTGCATGGAACGCGACATTGCATGGAACACGACATTGCATGGAACACGACATCGCGCAGAACGCGACATTGCATGGAACGCGACATTGCATGGAACGCGACATTGCATGGAACACGACATCGCGCAGAACGCGACATTGCATGGAACGCGACATTGCATGGAACACGACATTGCATGGAACACGACATCGCGCAGAACGCGACATCGCGCAGAACGCGACATTGCATGGAACGCGACATTGCATGGAACGCGACATTGCATGGAACGCGACATTGCATGGAACGCGACATTGCATGGAACGCGACATTGCATGGAACACGACATCGCGCGGAACACGACATTGCATGGAACACGACATCGCGCGGAACACGACATCGCGCGGAACGCGACAAATCCAACAATGAGGAGGACTCGTACACACATAAATACAATAGTAATATTGTAAGTTTGAGAATATTATCACAGTTAATTGAACCCAAAAATAAACCAATTCCTTTGTAAATGGTCAACATCACATTTGTAAAAAAATAAACAAAAAGGGTAATAAAACCAAAGAGATAATTTTTGATATCTGGTCTAACAGTAAAGTTTGTTTAAGTCTTACCATGATTGACCAGTTTGGATTGGATCGAAAAACGGCTAAACGAGCTGGAGGCTGGAGCCGTTCATATTTCTTTGCTCTAACATTTTACTGCTGCTGGAAGTGCTTGAAAGTTCACCATGGACAACAGTGGTGTTGTTTTATCGGTCTGTTGAATGGTTCTGCCCTGTGTGTTCTGCAGGAAACATCCAGGCGGACCTGGCGGAGCTGACCTGCGAGATGGAGATCAAGCAGCGGCTGATAGAGGAGCTGGAGAACAGTCAGAGGAGGCTCCTGACGCTGAAGCTCCAGTACGAGGAGAAACTCATACTGCTTCAAAACAAGATCCGAGACACCCAGCTGGAGAGGGACAGGGTGCTGCACAACCTCAGTGAGTTTGGATGATAAACCCTTCACATGGATTTACGTTTAAAGCCAGACATGGCAGGTAAAAAGGGCAAGCTTTTGTGCAGTGGACAATTTTGAGATTTTAGCTGGTGTTTTACTCTGTTACAGACCCAAAGAGACTCAAAGATACTTATTTTATGACCTTTTGTCTTTAGTCCTTGGTTTTAAATACATTTTTGAAACCAACTTGAGGGTCAGTTGGTTTAACAGAAGAGCTCATGGTAAAAGAAAACAACGAAAGACACTGAAAACCAGTGAAAACCAGTTTGCCTTAAAAACAACCTTTGTGCTGATGATGCAGTTCTAACAGTAGTGCACCTGATCCAGATGGAAGGTCTACGCAAGACTGCTGTTTATTGACTTATCTGTACATTTATTTATCTGTACATTATCAGATGGCATCACTCATTCCTGTCCAACAGGACCCAGAAGGTGTGAGTGAACCAGACTGAAGAGAAACCTCAACAGAGTGAAAAGGAGAGACATCATCTCCAGATTGAAACAGAGAAACATCTCCAGAGAAGAATATTCTACTTGTTTTTTATCATGCTGTTATTGAAAGCATGTAATTATACAGTCTAAATAAAAATCATAATTGGTATACATAAAAAGTGATTGGAGTAAAAGATTACCCATCATTACAGCACACATTTGAGGAGATTGTGATCAAACAGGCAGGGAATTATCTCAGATCCCTCCCATGTCCTGCTCTCCCAGTGTGATCTGCTCCCAACCGGCCGACTCTATAGAGTCACTATTAAAATGAAAAAGAGATACCTAAAGAGGTGTACTCATTCCTCTCCGTTTCGGTGGGTCTCCTGAACTCAAGCCATACAACAGAGCGGTGATTGTGTCTTTCATTGTTTGTTTTGTCTTGAATGGTATGTTTAGTTTAGTTTTTTTGACAGGGACATGTACAGGAGCATTATTTACCACATGAAAAGATGCTTTGTACCAGACTTTAGCTCTAATCCGCATTTCCATTTTCGCATTTTCCATCTGCAGTCCCCGAGACATACAACTACAAAACATTGTACAAAAGGCATAAAATAATACAATTCATACTATTTACAGTGCTACACATTTTATTAAAAAAAGGTACATTTCATCAAACCGTGTTCCTCTGTCGTCTATACCCACCCCCTACCCTTCTCAGATGTAAAGTTTAGTTGTTGTTGTTTTTTTTTCTTTAATAGTTTTTAATAGTTTTAGTGCTGTCGGAAGTTTGTTCCATTCTGAGCTAGTTTTTCAAGAAAATGAAGACTGTTCTAATGCTGTTTTTTGTTTTGCTACATTGGCCATTGACTGTTGACCTTGTTGTTCTGACCATCTGATCAGAGGTCGATTGGACAAAGCTTTTTTTGTAGCCGTCATTGGATCTTTGACACACTTTTCTGCACAGAACAGACGCTAAACTGAAAGATCATCCGCTTGCATTGTCTCCTCAGTGTCTATGGAGAACTACACCGAGGAGAAGGCCAGCAAGGTCAAGCACGAGTACGAGAAACGCCTCAAAGAGATGAACAGAGACCTGCAGAAGCTCCAGGTGGCGCAGAAGGAGCACGCCAGGCTCCTGAAGAACCAGAGCCGGTACGAGCGCGAGCTGAAGAAACTGCAGGGGGAGCTGGCCGACATGAAGAAGGCCAAGGTACAGAGGAAGGATTCTGAAGTGGGTGAGTGTGAGGATGCATGTGAGGGGCTGATCCATGTGTGGGCTGCAGGTGGCGCTGATGAAGCAGATGAAGGAGGAGCAGCAGAGGAGGAAGATGGTCGACGCCAAACGCAACCGGGAGATCGCACAGCTCAAGAAGGAGCAGCGGCGCCAAGAGGTAAGGCATCAGATCTCTGCTGGGCGTGAGGGAATGACAGGAATGAAAGCTCTGTGCATCAAATGACTGAGCCGTGAACAAGTTGGACACAAGCTGCAAACCTTCAGGCAAATAGAGTAAACGTTTCAAAGAGGAGTTTTTGTTGACTTTTGGAGTGTTACCACAGATGAAAAAACAATGGTTGTAGACTGCATGTTGTAAGTAGTACCTGGAAGACATACCTGCAGCCTTCATTCATCGCCTCATCAACGGCAACCTTCACTGATCATCCAATCACGGCCTCAGCTCAAGCGGCACCTTCACTGCTTTCTTTCATTGGCCAGGATCCCCTTCTTAACTCATTGACTGCCAATGACGTCTATAGATGTCAATTGTGTTTTTCAGTGGGAACGACTGAAGCAACGTGTCTGGTGTTCAAATCTTAGTTGTAGTTCTTTTATTGAATCACTAGGTGGCAGCATTGCTCATTGAATGTGATCAGAGTCAATGTTTTGCTTGATTACCAAAAGCTAGTTTTCTGAGCTTTTTGGTCAGAAACCAGCATTTTGGGTGATTTCACCTACTTTCTACAGACGATTACTAATGAATGGAAAGAGGTACAACCAAACTTTTTTTAGATGAAAGAAGAGAGTCTAGTCTTTCTTTTGGTGGGTTTCGTGTTGACATAGACCTACATTATCAGTGGGTCTTGAAAAAACAGTCAAAATCCTGAAAAACCTCCTGCAGTGGGGAGCTCTCTTATTCGAAAATGGTTGGCAGTCAATGAGTTAAGCCCCCTGGTCAATCACTTGGCCATTTCCCAGCCGGGCTGCGACCCTCCTCCGCCCCTCCTCCGCCTAGTCTCTCCTCAGGCCTGCTCATCGGGTCGACCGGCCGCCCCGGGTCTCGTCCTACCACCACCAGTGTCCGAGCTCCGGGGAAGATTCTGACAAAAATGGGAGAAAGTGTTTCCTCAGACTGTTTGCAACCAGAGCTTGTGCACGGAGCAGGAGAACACATCCGCTACACGTGACACAGAGCGGCGGCGGGTCACGTGGCCTCACATGTGGCGCCCTCTCTCACCTCACAGTCTGCACCTCACAGCTCCATGGTCTGAGCGCGACTGACGGCGATGTCACAGGGACTTTGTCTTGACTCCGTTTTTTCCCCGATTAAGCATGTTCATGAACGAATGGACGGATGAGGAAAAGCCTCATAATGACACTTCAGCCTATTGTGGTGTAATCTGACTGTCAAAAGCTTCGTACAACCTCTCAACCTTCATCCCAATTTACACAACTTATTTTCAATAATTTGTTGAAATACTAGGTCTTTAATTTCTTGTTTTTAAATGAAACTGACTAAAACGAGACTTAAAGGAACAAGCCACCATTTTCCCATACTTGACATGTTCTTAACTGAGCTTAGACGAGTTGATGCGTACATGTCTGGTTCCTGTCTGGTACGTGGCAGCTTCCAACTTCACCCCTGTTTGGAGCTATAGGAATACACTGGGAGAGGCCAAATGCTAACACCATCTTTGGTCGTTTTGCGTGACTGGTTTGTGTGGCTTGAAAAAATAAATTTAATTCCCATTTTAAAAGTAAACTATAGGATTTATTCCTCTTTTTATATGGCTATGTGGAGAGTTATATGAGCCTCCTTGCTATTCATATGGACAATATATTGTGAATTGGCTGTAGTCGCATTCTTTTCACAAAAAGTACAATTTTTGTCCAAAGGCAACTACACTACAAAATGTGAATATCAAGCATTGGCTTAAATGACTTGAATTGAGGAAATGCCTCCTGTTTTTGTCGGTTTTCACTCATTTAGACACTTTTCCTGATCGGACCTAGTTTACTTTGCTTGTTTGAGGACATTTCAGACCAGTTCTACAGGTAAATCTCGCTTGAAATAAGAAAGTAAAATTGCCAATGAGATAAGACCAATTTTCTTACCCCATTGGCAAAGAAAATGACCTGAAATAAGGACGAAATGTATCGAAACGAGTCAGAAACATCTCAGAACAAGTGAAATAATCTAGGACAAATGCCCAACAACTTCTTAACTAGTCAAAACAACTAAAATTTGGATTATTATGCTCAAATTGAGATGTTTATACTGATCTAGTTAATAACTTTTTGCAGTGTAGCAACTGATATTTCTCCTGTGTGAAAACTCTAACTTCCCTCAGAGCGTTAGTCATTAAGCACTTTTCACGCCCTCTCCCCACAGTACCAGATCCGCTCTCTGGAGTCTCAGAAACGCCAACAGGAGCTGGTCTTGCGGAGGAAGACGCAGGAAGTGACGGCCCTGAGGAGAATGGCCAAACCCCTGTCCGACCGCGTGGCCGGGAGAGTGACCCGCTGGACCCAGGGCTCTCCGGACTCCGGGGCCGAGCTGTCGGCCTCCACCCCGACGTCGGAGCCCGACCCCGGGAGGGCCTCGGTGAGCGGCCTGGTCCGCCACTGGAACAACAAAAACAACATCTACGGAGGCTACCTGGCCGAGAGCGAGGGCAGCATGGACGGGACCAGGGTCATCGGGTAAGAGCTTTGGCAGAGTGGTTTGTCTCTATCTAGCTGTGTGAAGGTTGAGTTTCTTCCATAACACAAACCTTTTGACTATCAACAACAACACTACGTGAGTAATGGCTGTCATGTCCTCTGAAACAGAAAATAATAAGAAAATTGGTCAAAGTTAGTTGTACACTTGAACAGAGCTGTTTCTAGACACAATAGGGGCCCCGAGCTAGAGCAATACTTAGGGGTCCTATGTTTAAAAATATGTGTGCAAATCCCACATCAGACCAGATCAATGTGTATTTTTTTTTGCTGTTAAACAGTAGTAAAATTATAGTTTTATAATTAAAGGTAAGAGGAAACATTGCTTCTGTGTTTCTGCATCTGTGACATTTACAAGACTGTTGATAAAGCCTTAAAGTGATGGTCTGTAAATGTTACAATGTTTTTTTCCCCATGAAACGGCCTGTCAGGTTCAATAAAGAAGGTTCGGCAGTGAGACTAGATTGTTTACTTTTTAAATTTGCCTCTACAATCTTGCAGACTATCCCTTGAAGGAACAGGCCACTGTTTTTCCATACTGTGATATGTTCTTACCTGAGCTTAGACGAGTTGATGTGTACCTGTCTGGTCTTTGTGCCCGTGGAAGAGTCACTTCTAACTTCATCCCGCTGGGAGAGGCCAAATGCTAACAACATCTTTGGTCGTTTTGCGTGGCTGAGGGCACGCACAAAGACCAGACGGGTACGCATCAACTCGTCTAAGCTCAGGAAGAACATATCTCAGTATGTAAAAACGGTGGCCTGTTCCTTTAAGTCAGGGGTGCCAAACATACGGAGATGATTTAATCAGGCCCCCGCCCTGTAGAGCATAAATTCCAGAGTATGTAAAAAAAAAAAGTAAGTCTCTAGCCCATTCCTGTGTGGAGTTATGATTTTTTTAAGAATAACCAGAATGCTCATTCTAGCCACTAGGGTGCATTAAATAAAAAATAAAAAAGGATAGAGTTCCACACGTGTCCAGCAGAGGGCACTGACATAATAAGAGCTCAGGATATGAACAGCACATATAGCCACGTGGTAAATAGACAGTCTGCCCCCGGGCGGCTGTGGCTTCAATAACAGTTTACCACCACCAAGTGAATGAATAATAACTACTGCACTTTCAGGAACTTATGACACAGGCTTGTAAAGTGCAATACAAGTGTGAGCCGTTGTTATTAATGAAGCTACAGTCAACTTGGGGCTTTGATCAAATCACAGCTTATTATTATTCATTTATTGGAAACATTTTCTCTATTATATGTGGCCCGCGACCCGCCATGGGAGCTGAATTTCGGCCCGCGGCCCAAAATGAGTTTGACACCCCTGCTTTAAGTCCAATCTAGTAAATGGGGCTTCTAAATGTCTGCCTGGGGAGGCAGTGAGATCATTTCATCAATTACTTTTTACATCATTATGTTTCGGGGTCATGGCCTAGATTAAGGCTCCCCCATTGTGACAGTGTATCATAACTGATACACTGTTCAAGTGCTTTTTTGCTTAGCGACGATTTGATGCTTGGTTGTGATTGGCTAAAACGAGGTGCGCTTCTATCCTATCCGCTCTCCCCAAAGGTCCATCCTTTCCCGAACGCTTTCATTTATTTATTTGCAATCCAGTTTTGTATTAGATCTCTCCATTTTGTGCCCATTTCTTAAGTACTTTACTTAAGTAGACTTGTCGAGAAACTGTACTTTACTTAAGAGTAGTATTTTTGTTGAGAACTTATTGCTTTTACTCCACTACATTTCAATTAAAGCTCCAAAATAAAACAGTACATTTGCCGTACAGAGGGTGAATTTCTTTGTTGTTGTTTTTGAAGCTGCAGAGTAGTATATGCAATGAAATCAAGTGCTTTGACCTCCATGTCTCTGTCGTCTGGCCTCTGCAGCAGCAGGAGGAAGCAGGCGCAGCGTAAGCCCGCCCTCTCCCACCCGGGACCCCACAGACCCGGCTCCTCCTTCTCCCGATCGGCCCGGCAGAAGTGGCAGACTCTGGACTGCCGGATCAGGGACATCGTGATGCAGAGGATGACCATCTCCAACGTGGAGGCCGACATGGACAGACTCATCAAGGTACGGGGGGGCGGGGCTTACAGACGGCATCTCTGAAATCGCCCGTATTTGGTCATGGTTGAAGCAGTTGCGGGGGAAAGAGGAGAAAAATCTAAACTACTTTAACAAATGTTGGATTATGAATATAGTTTTCTACTAAATAAAGACATGGAGAGGAGCAAAGTGGTTCAACAGCCCATTAAGGTGAGACACTGCAGGTGAATAGGGAAAAAGTCCTAATTTACAGATATCAATTTGAATCTTTTGCTGTAGATCACTGGCATAAATGTGAGAAAAAAAATACATTGCAAGTTTTCTGTCATTTTATCTTTTCATATAAGAACAAGGTGTTTTATGCCTAAAAATGCCCCAAATTTCCCATCTTTTCGGCGACGAAATCTGAATAATGGATAGAGCTACATTCAAATTTATGGTTTCATTTTATTGATGAATGAGGTTGCCAAGACTTTCTCAGAGGGGATTTTGGATTTCTTGTTTAGTTTTAAAATAATCTGTTTTTTAGTGGAAAATTTTGTAAAAAATTAATTTTCGCCTTATTTTTTGACATTCAAAACTCAATAAATGGGACTGGGGATTAGATAATAAAAAATCCCTCTGAAAAAATCTTCCAAATATTGTTCAGTCCAAGGCTGGAAAATGTGAAGTCTTTAGGTCCGACTGACGTGAACATAGTGTCGGAACAATGACAGAAAAATGTGTTTTGAGAAAAAGGCCCTTGAAATTGTGTTCTCCCATATAAGTCTATGGGGGAACATTGAATCAGCGCAATATTTAAACATGTTATTGTGAAGATTAGGCATATTTTCTGTTTCCGGGTGAAAGCTTATATGTTCAGAGACCAATTTGGCCCAAAACCTGAAAACTGAAAAAAAATTGTTTTGCCAGTAGTGTCTCCCCTTAATACATAAATAACAGAGAATGCTAACACGATGCTGAGGACAGGTTTGAAGGTGTGGAGTGTAACTGCTGTGTGCGCTTGTTTTTGCATTTCGTTTGAGGCAGAAGCGAGAGGAGCTGACGGCGCAGCAGGAGGCTCTGTCCCATAAGAGGGAGGTGCTGATGGCGGACGGGGAGGGGCCAGAGGCCGAGGACCGCCTCCTTCAGGAAGTAAACGAGGACATCGAGGTCCTGAACGCCAACATCGACTACATCAACGACAGCCTGTCGGACTGCCAGGCCACCATCGTGCAGATCGAGGAGACCAAGGTACAGGGACGACCTCTGACCCCCCACCTGAACCAGGCACGGTTTCTTCAGTTTGGCTTTACCCAAATCGAAAAGCTTCTGGATTAAAGTGGCAAAATAGCAATGGAAGCATGACAAAAAAGCAATGAAGGAAGAGGAAACAAAAGTCAAAAATGTGCCAGATGAAAAAACAAAACAAAAAACATGGTGACAACGCAACACAAAAGTTCAGTTTCAAGCAGTGTTAATTTCGTCGACTAAAATATTTAATCTTAATTTTAGTCAAAGTGTTATTTTTAACGACTAAAATTGGACTAAAACTAAATTAAACGTTCCTCATGAGACTAAAATGTCCAGATATTTTAGTCGACTAAAATGAGACTAAATAAAAATGAAAAGGAGAGACTAAAATCATCCAAACTTCTATTGACCGTCTGAAAGAGCCTCAGATCATTTACAATCACTACTAAAGGAGCAGTTGAGCTTTGTTCATGTGGGAGCAGCTCCATGAAGCAGAGGAACAATCAATCAATCAATCAAATTTTATTTGTATAGCGCCCAACAACAACCAGAAGGTGCCCAGAGCGCTTTCCAGCATAAAAACAAGAATCACAGTAGACAACAATAAATACAAAAACACATAAAAACAGCAGTCGAGTCGGTGGCTGTGTATTGAAAGGTTTTCTGAAAAGATGTGTCTTCAACTGTGATTTAAGAAGAAGAAGAAACTTTATTTATATAGCACCTCTCACAGATAAAATCACAAAGTGCTTTACAGAGAATCACAGAAAACATTACAGAATTTACATAGGAACAATCACAGCATTGTCAACTAAAAGTTCGTCTAAAAACACTCAGCTCTGTGATGTTTCGAAGCTGTACCGGAAGTGCGTTCCACAGCATTAAATATGATTATAATGAATATTATGAATGCAAAGTTGACTAAATTCGTCTTAAATTTAGTCGACTAAATTTACTTGCAATTTTAGTCGACTAAAACTAGACTAAAATTGAAACGATTTTTTTGACTAAATCTCGACTAAAATGAACTTACATTTTAGTCAAAAGACTAAAACTAAATTCAAATATGTTGTCAAAATTAACACTGGTTTCAAGGGAAAATGCACTGCAAAAAGTATTTAACTAGATCAGTATAAATATCTCAATTTGAGCATAATAATCCAAATTTTAGTTGTTTTGACTAGTTAAGAAGTTCTTGGGCATTTGTCCTAGATTATTTCACTTGTTCTGAGATGTTTCTGACTCGTTTCGATACATTTCGTCCTTATTTCAGGTCATTTTCTTTGCCAATGGGGAAAGAAAATTGGTCTTATCTCATTGGCAATTTTACTTTCTTATTTCAAGCGAGATTTACCCTAGAACTGGTCTGAAATGTCCTCAAACAAGCAAAGGAAACTTGGTCCAACAGGAAAAGTGTCTAAATGAGTGAAAACCGCTCAAAACAAGATACATTTCCTCAATTCAAGTCATTTAAGCCAATGCTTGATATTTACTTTTTGTAGTGTGTGCTCAGTTCAGGTGGGTGTTAAGAGGTTGAACTGCAGTTGAGATGAAAACAGAAGCCCGAGTTTAACTATAACATTTTTCTCTCACTCCGTGCCATCGGTCCCTCTCGCAAACCCACCACTCACTCTCGCTGCACTCACACAGGCAGAGCGTGAGGGACACGATCTCAGAAAAGAAACTGTGTAAATAATTGATCCGTGATCCGTTAATTGTGACTTCTCAAATGTTGTATTTTCCTTGCGAGCCGCCTTAAGCCTTTCCTGTGTGTTCAGGATGAGCTGGACTCGGTGGACACGTCGGTGGTGATCAGCTCCTGTTCCCTGGCTGAAGCGCGCCACCTGCTGGACCACTTCCTCAAAGCATCCATAGAAAAGGTCGGCAATACAGTCTTCAATGTCTGTCCAATAAATGTTATGAAATATGGATAAAAAAAATAAAAAAAAACATTTACAAAACAGGTCTTATCATAATGTTTTGACATATTTTTAATATATTTATGTAGCAATGAAGCAATTTGACAGTTACAAAGCCATGTTTACTCAAAAAGTGCTTGTGCTAATTCTCGATTCCTGTCCCTGGTTTGATCCGTCCACACAATTTGTTAACTCACTCACCAACTCACAGTTATGGTCCAATTATTGACAGATAAATAATACATTTTGGGGTTTAATATTTATTAGCATTTTCTTCGTCAGCTTATCTGTTGTAATACTTTATTCTTTTACCCTAAGATTGTGCGTCATTGTATTTCATGTTCATTGTGGGACATTTTAAATCTTTGCACTTATTTTTAGGCTTTAGACTTTGTTTCTGTGGCGTCAAAGGTCTCCATTAAAAAAAAAAAGTCATTTAATAACCCTTTCTTGTCTAGGGCCCTTTCCCCCAAAATGCTATACATGTGTTTATTTGGGTTTAACTCAGCCTCTACAAGGGGTACATGGCTAATCTTGGTACCAAAATAAACTTTATCCATGGGACTTTTTGTTTCAGTGAAAAATAATTAAAAAAAAAAAATTACAGTTTGTAAGTAAAAATTAGATTGAAACAGAAAAATCAAAATTCCGCCTGAATAAAAAACACATATTTGCACCTAAAAATGCTCTTTCTCTGTCTGTGCTGTAGCGAATAAGAACAGAAATGGAAATAATCAATATAGTGTGTGCTCCATGTAGTCAACAAAACACCAGTAGGTCAAAAGACTGAAGTTATATTTGCTTTATAAAAAAAAAAAGTCCAGGCGGAATCTAACTGTGCCAAATTGTGCCAAATTAAAAAAATAAATAATAATTTTGTACTTTTTCTTTTTTTTTTTCTTCTTTTTTTTTTTAACAGAAATTAAATATTTTAGTCGTAGGGACATATCGGGTCACAAAATTGTATTCCCTGTCTAAAAATGAACACCATTTTTCCCAAAAACATTACACAATAGCATTTATTTGTCACTGACCAAAATATGTACAACGAATCATGACAAATTGACATATTGTGGCTTGCTGTTTGAGTTAGGATCTGTTGATTTTAAATTGGAGTGGATGAATGTGTTGCTGAGAGTCCACTGAACACGGAGAGGTGAAAAATATGACTGACAGTATTTGTATGCGCAAGTTATGGCCCCGGAGATGCAGACACAAGGGGGGCGGAGCCAAATATGGCCATTACGTCTCAACAAAATACAATTTCTTGAGCTTTGAAAATTATAGAACTTTTCACAACAGCAAATTTCAATATATTAAGGCAGGACATTATTATTATATTATGATGTTGATAATTTGTTGATGTTTTCGACTCTTAACACATACGATTAACTCTGACTCTCTTTTTAATCTAAATTGTTTTTCAAAATGACATTTCTTGACCTTTTTTCCCATGAATTAATTGAAAATACTAAATTTCGGGTCCAAAACACATTCAACTGCATGTTTTGCTTAAACGTTTCTGCACATTATACGTCCATTTTACTTATTTTTCTCAAGAGTGGCCCAATCTGAATTACTTTCAAATATCCAAATAATAATAATAATTCCAAATTTCAATTCTTGATCGGAAGTTTGCAAGTCTTTAGAAACCGTGAATGTGGCCGTGTCGTGGCATAAATATATACTGGGCGTTAAAAGCATTAAAATGCACTTGCTCGCTGTATAAACCCAGTAAAAAAAATCAAGTGTTACAGAGAAAATAACAGATGATAATAATAAGAATGGTGTGCGTTTGTGGTGGCGTTGCAGAGTTTGCAGGTGGCGCAGAGGGAGTCTCAGATCCGCCTGTTGGAGGGTCAGCTCAGACAGACCGACGTGATCGGCTCGTCTCACAATCACATGATCCTGGACGCGCTCCGGGAGAAGGCGGAGTGTATACCGGGGCTGCAGGCGCTCATCCACAACGTGCAGCAGGGTAAAGACCGAGCGACCTTTACATCAGTGGTGCCGAACTTATTTCAGGTTCAGAGCTGAAGTTCAAAACAAGAACTTTGAAAAGGTGTAATATACTAGTAATATAAAGACAAAACAAAGCAGCAAAATATTTAGTCTTAATTTTAGTCAAAGTGATATTTTTGACGACTAAAATTGGACTAAAACTAAATTAAAAGTTTTTCATGAGACTAAAACTATGACTAAAATGAGATGAAGAAACGAGATGACGGCTCAATTATTTATTTGCATTTCAGTTATTTATACACCAGCGCAAACATGAACGTCCAGCAGATCTAATGTTTCAAGCAGCCAGAGGGGAAACAACAGGGGAAATAACTAAACTTTCTCCCATTTCTCCAAAACTACTGAAACAAATGCTGAACTATGAATATATTTTTATACCAAATAAAGATATAGAGACATGGAGAGGAGGAAAGTGGTTCAACAGACCATAAATACAAAAAGACAATGCTAAGCTGGAAGCTAGCGTTAGAATCTAACGCTTTTTCTAAAGTGTAAAACACTTCATTTTCTTGAATCTAATTCTTAAAATTACAGTTATTTCGGTTCTTGTGACTCGGTATGAGTTTAAAATAAAGCTATTTTAACATAATATGGGGTCAATATCCTATAAGTGAACAGTGTACGTTTAAGTCTTTAGGATTTGTTTTTAACTGGTAGCCCTCGAACAACTTAATGCTCTTAAAGTAGCCCTCAGCTGAAATACGGTTGGTGACCCCTGCGTTAGATTTATGCTACATGCTAATGCTAGCTACAAGTGCCGTCTTTTTGCTTCTACTGGACAATCTGCTGTGACTTCACTTTATTTGTGTGTGATAAATATGTTTATAGTCGGCCAGAAAATGGCTAAAAAGAGTGAAATGACGCGTGTGGACCAATAAAGTCATAGAAATAAAAAGGAGAAGAGATGTTCCATCCTAGCAAATGCGGACAGTTAGCAAGTCGGCTACTCCGGAAGACTTTTCAGAGTCCATTAGGCGGTTCAATATATTTTTTCCGATAGCCGTTCAAACATGGCAAATTATGAACCCTACCCTTCAGCTGCTGTCGACCCATCGACCACATTTAGGTCAAAGCCTTTGCGCTAAATGCTAACTCAAATTCAGCCACTAATCATCATCTCATAATAGAATAAGATAAAGAAACAACAGAAATTATATAAATGCCATGATAAGGACAAAATGACGCCAGACTTCCCTATTCATTTGTATGGGGAGGAAACATTCAATATAGCCGTTGGTTAATAAATGTGTGGGCTCGAGGTCGACCGAAATGGTTGTTTGTAAGGCTGATGCCGTTTTTTGGGGATTTTTATTGGCCGATGCCGATATGCTTGGCTGATATTTTCCGATTTTCCCAAGTTCTATAATCCTGTGCAAGGCAAGACAAGGCAAGTGTATTTGTATGGCACATTCCATGTACATGTACAACTCAATGTGCCTCACAAGCAACACCAGACACCTAAACACAAATGACTTGGCCCCTCCAGCAGTAACCGATTTATACTATCATAGTTTCTGTCCCAGCTTTGATTACTTGCCGTTAGCATTAGCATACTGTTGCTAGCCGTGGCAGTGCTAAATGCAATTGTCTACCTAAGCGATTGAATTCTCCAGGTTCAGAGCTTCAGAATGACACACAGCATGTCCATATTCACAGAGCTTTAGCGAAACTTGTGTTTAAAGAGGGGGTATTGTGCTTTTTTCAATCCCATAGCACCAGTCTATATCACACTACAATGATGAGCAAACCTTCTGTTGGTCTGTAAATGCAGTAAATTAAAATAACTGCCTTGTATAAAATGTCTCTCTTAAAATGGCTGTAGTGAATGTCTTGAAATAGGCCTCTGTCTCTTTAAAGCAGTACTAAGTAACGTGTTTACCTTTATAAATCCTTTCCGTAGTCCCTGTGGGGGTAATACAAGTGTTTATGGGATGATTGGAGGGTCTATCATCTCCCCCTGGTGTCTCTGATCAGAAAACCATGTTTGCAACTTGACTGCCACCGGTCCGGAGAAAGCAATACACACTAATGTAATCACGAAGAAGAAGCTAACATGCTAACGGGCAAAGCTAACTGCCGGCTAACGTCACTTTAAACAGTATTTACAGCAAAGTTTGAGTGAAAAAAAATATTTCCATTAAATAATTAGATGCACAGTAACCCTCTCTTCCTTCACCTTTCCTGTCAGCGTAGTATTTACTCTCCAAGACAATTAATAAGTTAAAAAATCGTAACTTTTTACTACACCTGCAGTCGCGCTTATGGCCTCTCGGGGGAAGAGTTACTTAGTACTGCTTTAAGAACCTCTGACCCTTTCCGACACGCCCCCTCCACACGCTGTCTGTGGCATCAGTGGGGAGGGGGTTCTGCTGAGGAGCAGTGGTTGGTTACTCGGCTGGTGACGAAAGCTCGGAGGCGTCTCCAGGAGGTGGGGGCGTTCCTAGGAGGACTCAGGCAAACCTATCCCTAAAATGGCCGCCATCAGAGTTTTTACAGATGACTCAAAAATACGTGAATGTGCCAAGGCAACACTTCAGGCATGTTTTTAATGAGGGAATGACATAATAACAGGATGTAAAGCTTGAAAAAGTCTCCATTTTGCATAATACCCCCCCTTTAACAAAGTTGTGGCTAACCAGTTTTCGTCGCGATGTTTCTCTGTTTCCCTGAGGCCTAGTTGTGGGAGGACTTATTTAAAGCCCTGACTTCGCTCTTTCCAACGGCAAAAACAGAAAGTCTCTGTCACTATCGATCACTATCGGCTTTTTTCCTGTTGTAAAACTGTAAAATCCTGAAATATTGGTCAGCCTAGTGTCCGCATGCTCACATTGCTAAAGGCATTTCTGTGATTTCTATGAACAAAACTAGGCAACACTTTACATTACGGGCCGGCAAGTCCTTAGTACTTACAGTGGTAGTTACAGTGGTATTTACACTGGTAATTCTAGGTGCTTATTGTGGTTCTTACACTGGTACTTGCGGTGGTACTTACAATGGTACTTATGGTGGTAATTACACTGGTAATTCTAGGTACTTATTGTGGTACTTAAAGGATACTATAGTGAGAATTACAAGGTATGTACTTCTAGATTCAGTGGTAACTCCTAGTAATGAAGGTTGTACTTCTTGTTTTCCCTAATGCTGTTTTATGTTGTTTTAGAGTCACACAATCCTAGAAATTATATTATATATATTATGTCTGTTTGTAGAAGTACCACATTTACTACTTATGAATTGCTGCTGTAGTATCCTTGAATTACCAGTAAGTACCACAGATGTATCACTGAAACTACTAGAAACTATCATTTAAAATATCAAAGTACATAGAAGTATGACCTTCATTACTAGTGGTTACCACTGTATCTCTTAGTAATGAGAGATACAGTGGTAACTCTGTGTCTCCCTAACCCCTAACCCTAATGACTAGTAATTATGACTTTTAGTACCACAATAACAACCTAGAATTACCACTGTAAATACTAGTACTTACCACTGTAATTACCACTGTAAGTACCACTGTAAGTACCACAATAAGTACCAAGAAGTACCACTGTAATTACACTGTAAGTACCACTGTCATTACTAGTAATTACCACTAAAAGTACCACAGACTTACCGGCCCGTAATGTAAAGTGTTACCCAAAACGAGTAGAGAAACCGTTTTTGAAAGAAATTAGACTAGATTTCTACTGACCAACATCATCAATGTTTTTTTTTTTTATATTGTCACCACTTTTGGAGACCATTTTGAGGGACTAATTTGTTGATTCATGCAGACAGTCATGTGGACCTCATCACAACTAACAAGGGCATAAAAAGAGGACACAAAACATAAAAACTAGGCTCCGTCTTAACTCTTGACTTCTCTTGAACTGCCCATGACGGATTATAGAAGCCAACATTTTAAACTCGCCGGGTCTGACTTTTTTTTTTTTTTTTTCTTTCTCGTCGACAGAGAACGGATACGTGAGCACAGACGAGGAGCCGTCGGAGTTCAGCCAGGCCTCAGACTGCAGGTACACACACACCCTACACACACCCGCTACTGTGCACCCTGACGACTGCGTACTCCTACACAAATGTACATGTGAGGAAAAAAAAAATGACTGCGGCTTGTTTTGACTTGCTCGCTCCTGAACTTTTCCTAAAAAAATAAATAAAAATAAGTTCCAGAGTTCACCTCCAGTTCAGCGAAAGTTTGTGTTCTGACTCTGCCTCCTCTTCTTTCCTCAGCGTGTCTCGGATGAAGGAGTCCAACAGTCAGGACGACTTCAAGTTGAAAGTCATGCAGGTTTGTTTGTCTTCTCCCCTTCCTAAAGGTCACGCCCTGTTTCTCTGCGGTGCAACTTCACAGTTCAGAAGTAAACGATCAACCTCCCTCCTGACTGGACCTGACCGGACACTTTGACTCATTGGTCAAAGTGACGGCACCAGGGATTCTGATTAGTTGCTGGAGTCATCAGAAATGGCCTGATGATGGCTGAGTTTGAGGAGCTAAGAGCTATATTACTGTCATTTCTGGACTATAAGCTGTTACTTTTTGGAAGCTTATACAATGGTGTGCCGAATTATAGATTTGTGTCATGTGTCACTCTATCGCTGTCTTCCTCCACATCTGTCCACCAGGGCGGGGCAGCAGGATGCCCTCCTGACTGTGAATTAATTATATAAATGTTGTTATAATCAGGTGCGCTCAATAGTCCAGAATTTACGGTATTTCATCAAATTGCAGGCCCAGTAAATACACAAGTGTTAAACATTTAAACTGGCAGACTTTAACGGAACTGTGAATAGAAATAAGTGAGATATTCTTGAAATATATGTGTCTTGATTTGGGTAAGTAACAAAAACATGTAAGTAACGTGAAACATGTATTTTTGCAATTGAATTTAAGGCCATATACCTGATTTATTTATGTATATATATCAAACAATGAAAGAAGATGACACTAAATTGAAATGTTATATAATAAATCTTCAATCTTTAAACCAAATGAATTTTAAAGTGAAGTAATTCCAACTAAAGATGCATGAGTATCATTTGCAGCCTGTGCTTCCTGAACAGGGTGAATGTCTCTTTCCCACCACATGGGGGCAGTGTGAGCCCATTATTCAACCCTCTCTGTTTGAAGCCGTTTGTGCCTTGTTTGTCTCATTTATTAACGCGTCTATTGTTCCCATTTAACATTCCCTTTGCTCTCGGATCCACATTGATCCAGACTCTGAAGCGGCGCGTCCTCCGTGAGATAATTAGCCCCGACTGTTGTAGATATTTTACGACTGACGGAGGAGATTAAAAGGCTTTCAACAGCAGGAGGAAACGTCTCCATTAGCGAATCACAAAGACCGCAGTTATGTGGGAAATCGAATGTCCTCTGTGCTTTAGTTCTAACCTTTTTTTTTCTTTTTTTTTCGCCGTGGGGAGGTGTGTGGCGTACGGCAATGGTAACGCAACAAGAAACAATCCAGCAAACACAACAGTAGCAATAATACATTCCACGACAAGAAGAACGGGAGGAGAATTCTTATAAACTTCTATTCCCATTAAGAAAAATTACAAAAAACATCAGATGACCTCACTGACGCCCAAATATAACAAAACAGCCGACATTAGACCAAATGTCATCAGATTTACCAACTTGTTTCTGAATACAGGCATCTGTAGTTTATTATAATTATACATTACATGTTTTTTGGAATTCATTAACATTTGATATGCACAAATATATATGACTCTGAATGTTTGGTTCCATCAGGAGCAGATCTTGAACAGAACTGGAGACTTTTTTGTGCATAAGAGTCCTGACTGTTCTTACAGAGGAACGTTTTCAGTTGAGAACAAGTTTTGTCAATGCCAAAAAGCTTCCTAAGAACAAATTTGTGCATAAGAACGTTGTGTATATGAGGCCCAATGTTCTTATAGCCCCTGAATTTTAGCATTCAGGTGAACTCTCAGTGAATGTTTTATATACAAAAATAAGGCCTTTGCAGAAGTCATCAGTATGATATAAATAATGGATGGAGCCCAATTTAAATTTATGAGTTTGTTGTTTTAACCTCTTAACCCCTGAACTTCACCTCTGACAAAGGAGGCAAAGGAAGAGAGGGATCCAATAACACAATGGAGAGAATTTTTTTCACTCAAACTTGGCTGTAAATACGGTTTAGTGGCGCTAGCCCACAGTTAGCTTTGCCCGTTAGCCTGTTAGCTTCTTCTTCGTGATTCCATTAGTGTGTATTGGTGCCTCCGAGCCCTAGGCAAGGAAGTTGCAATTGTGGTTTTCTGGCCAGAGACACCAGGAGGAGATGAAAGACCCTCCAATCATCCCATTAACACTTGTATTACCCCCAGAGGGACTAGAAAAGGATTTATTAAGGTAAACAAGTTACTTACTGCTTTACCAATATTTTGAAATTGAAATACATTTTTACAATAATTAATTCCCAGCCTGATTTACTGAGCAATAAGCCTTAGTGAATGTTTTAATACAAAAATAAGACCTTTGCAGAAATCATCTGTATGATATAAATAATGGATGGAGCCCAATTTAAATTTATGAGTTTGTTGTTTGGACCTCTTAACCCCTGAACTTCACCTCTGAGCACATTTTCTTCAGCTTGGCGTCACCCAAATAAAAACGTCTTGAAAAAAGCATCAAAATAGTCAAAACGCCAAACCTGTGACGAAAACACACCAAAAAAAGCCACAAAAGAGCAACAAAAACGAGAAGAAAATGAAAATGGATAAATGCAACAAAAAAAAGTGTCAACAGCACAGCAACAACGGGTGGAAAAAGATCCGTTAAAGGGACATTTCAGGATTTTTGACATAGGGCCTCATTTCCTAGTTATCCAGAGTGTTGTTGATTTCTGGAGATATATATATATTTTTTAATTCACGCAGTTCTTATGTTTGAAGAGCTTGGTGCCGCTAGGCTAGTGCATGTCTATGGTATCAGCTAGCCTGCATTAAAAACAGTCTGACCGCTACCACAGAGCACCTGAGGCAAATCACTTATAACGCCAGACTGACCGTATAAATGTCTGTGTCGATAGAATAATTTTTGGAATATAACAGACCTTGTTTTACATGAATTACCGCATTTTGAGGGACTATTTTCTAGCAGATCACTCCGCCGCTGCGTAGCTTATACAACCAAATGCACTAGCCTAGCGCCACTAAGCTCTTCAAATATAAGAACTGCATGAATTTAAGAAAAAGATATCTCCAGAAATCAACAACACCCTGGATCACTAGGAAATGAGGCCCTATGTCAAAAATCCTGAAATATCCCTTTAAGATCAGTTTTGTAGGTCTTTCAAATGAGGCACTGGTCTATAGGCTGTAAGCTCCAGTCTAGAAGCTTTTAAATTTGGGTAAAACTGAACTGTAGAAAATGTGCTTGGTTAGAGCTGGGGTTAAGAGTTTAACATGTTGAATATAGCAATTTAATTATTTATTATTTCTAAAAAAAAAAAACCTCCTCAATCATTTTAAGTGCAAGAATGGAGATTTCGGTGCCTGTTGGTGCTACTGTATGTGCAGAATCTTTGACGCCAATGGGAGAAAATGGAATATTCGCAATTGTAACTCATCCTATTGCAAAGATTAGTCCATTTTATTTTATTTTTCTGGGTAAATGTTTCAAAGGCAAACTGGCCCAAAACCTATAGTGTCAAATTCATTCTAATGTATTCTTTCATTGTCTTGTGTTTTGCAGTCTGAACCGCGCCTGTCCATTCAGATAAAGGCCATCTCGGCGGAGTACTTGGGACCCATGGCGGATGGCAGTAGTAGTAGTAGTAGTGGCAGTAGTAGTAGTAGTAGTTGTAAACCACAGTACATCACCAAGTCTCTGGCCTCTCTGACGGACATCCAGGAGGACGGTCTGGGCACGGCGAGCTTCAGCCTGTCCCTGAGAGAGCCCCTTCAGCGGGAGAGGGCCTCGCGGACCATCAGCCTGCCTGTACGCGGCCACACTTTGTAAGTATTGTTATTATTATTACCCTGTATGATGTTCATCGCTAGCGAGCCATAAGATTTCCAGGATCTAACGACAACATCGTGCTGCAACAGCCTTTTTTCCCCCCCACGTGTATTTATTCACAAATATTGGACTGCAATAGAAATGGCGCTGTAATCCAAATACGGTCGTCTCCTTTCTGGGAGACCGCCACAGATAATCATGAGAAATATACATGCGCATGTGCAGACAGTACAAAACTTTGGGGCCCGTTTTCATTCTACTCCATGAGATAGATTTTTTTTTTTTTCACTCATGAACAGCTTATTCAAAACCTAAAACAAGAGCCAAAATCTCATCTAACTAATGTCAACAAAATAATCTATCCATTAAAGGGGCTAGAAGCAAGTTAGCCATTTTATACTAACTACTGCCACCTCAGGCCATGCGTGTAACTGCATCTTCTCGGACCCAAATTAACACCTTTCTGAGTGACAATGCAGGATTTTAGAGGCAGTTGTGGTGAACATGTCTGGGCTCATTCTACACATTAGGACATTGTTGGAACGTGTAGGGGGAGGAAATAACTTAATTTAGAAAATGTTAAACTCTGTGGCATCTGAATCTGGGGCATTTTCAGCTTTTCACAGATTGTTAAAGTGTGTAACACATGGAAATCTGATCATTTCACATTGCTCTCATTTCTCCAATTATTAAGCACCCAGAATATTTGTAACCAGAGAAATCGGCCTCTAAACTTTTGGCCAGTTCTCACCTCTCTCTGCTTCTCAAGTGACAATAGGGCTCATATGTGCCATCAGAAAAAATATATATATATGTTTGCAAACAGGTAATATATAAATAAGTATCTCTTGCATACATCCATTTCTCATAGAGCCTACCTCTACAGCAACTAGCAACACAATGAGAACTAGCAACATTATCCCAACACACACACATTTGACCAGAGGGAAAGAAGAACGCACACACGGTCATTAGTGCCATGGACAACGACTACGTTATATTATCCGTAACCTGCACGCACAGCTTACCACCAAAAACAAAACAAATCCAACCCACTGAACACACCGCGTTAGCTTACAGCACAACACTGGCCTCAAAAAGCAAACCGACACGATGGCACAGCGGCCACCAGCGAAAATAAACAATCTTTCACTCACACGTCTGAAGTAACCTTTGCGTAGATAAACAAACGTCTGTAGTAGCATTCCAGTGTTAGCATTCGGCTATTCTGAGCGTTAGCAACAGCAGCCGCCTGCGTGAGACAAGTGTTGCGTAGCCCCCCGGCGTGCGCTATTTCTCCGACTTTTTCACCCTGAGATTTCACGCTTTTAAATATACCAATACTGTTATCTAAAACATGGTGAGGCTTCTTCGTGAGCTCAACTAAAAGATTCTGCATTCTCTGAAAATCATCAACTAAAAAAAAAAACCCCTCCTCTTTCTCGATTTGTTTGGAAACTGAGCAAGCCGACTTGTGTTCCTGGTTCCCGCGACGTTGCGTCTTTATATCAGCAATCTTCAGCAAAGCTTTCAAATTGATATCTCTAATTGTACTTTTTCTTCCCTATTCGCTTGTCATTAGAAATGTTATTCTGTGTTGCTGAAAGTAGCGCTAACTGTTACCAAAACGGTCAAACCTCTCCCCGTCTGCCTGTCTAAGTGCACTTATCAGACACCGGTGCCTCCGAGGCGTCTCCCAAACTCGATATTGGACTACGGTTGGAAGTCTGTTTAAGTTTATACTCTGGTGCGTTGTCCCACACACACACCGCCCACCTTCTCGCCCGGCGGCACAGTCGCGGAGGAGACAGGCAACCACTCCAATTAGACACTCACCCCGAGCGCTCAACTCCAGGTCCCAGAGCGTACATTGATTTAAGAGACGTTTGGGCAAAGTTAGTGCGAGAAGAAAACCGTTCAATCCACCTGCAAGTGGAACGTGGCTGGAAAACTCAGACATTTCTTCTTCCCCTCCTTCAGCAAACATGGTCTTTTCTTTTGTGGAACGTACCAAGTGCAAAACGTCTGCAGGTGGGGATCCCGTTTTCTCAAGAGACGTTTTTCCTTCCATTCCTGCTGCAACATCTCCATTTCAGCAGCTCCTAAAGACTCCAAGCTTTCCAGTCTCAGACTTAAAGCAGTACTAAGTAGCTCGTACTCCCTAGAGGCCATAAGCGCAACTGCAGGTGTCGTAGCAAGTTGCGATTTATTTATTTACTTATTAATTGTCCGTGAGAGTAAATACTACACTGACAGAAAAGGCAAAGGAAGAGAGGGATCCAATAACACAATAGAGATAATTTTTTTCACTCAAACTTGGCTGGAAATACTGTTTAAGTGGCGCTAGCCCACAGTTAGCTTTGCCCGTTAGCCTGTTAGCTTCTTCTTCGTGATTCCATTAGTGTGTATTGGTGCTTCCGAGCCCTAAGCAAGGAAGTTGCAATTGTGGTTTTCTGGCCAGAGACACCAGGGGAAGATGAAAGACCCCCAATCATCCCGTTAACACTTGTATTACCCCCAGAGGGACTAGAAAAGGATTTATTAAGGTAAACAAGTTACTTAGTACTGCTTTACGTATACTAAGTAACGTGTTTACCTTAATAAATCCTTTCCGTAGTCCCTGTGGGGGTAATACAAGTGTTTATGGGATGATTGGAGGGTCTTTCATCTCCCCCTGGTGTCTCTGGACAGAAAACCATGTTTGCAACTTGTCTGCCACCGGACCGGAGAAAGCAATACACACTAATGAAATCACGAAGAAGAAGCTAACATGCTAACGGGCAAAGCTAACTGCGGGCTAACGTCACTTTAAACAGTATTTACAGCAAAGTTTGAGTGAAAAAAAATATTTCCATTGTATAATTGGATGCACAGTAACCCTCTCTCCCTTCGCCTTTCCTGTCGGCGTAGTATTTACTCTCCAAGACAATTAATAAGTAAAAAAATCGTAACTTAATACGACACCTGCAGTTGCACTTATGGCCTCTAGGGGGAAGAGTTACTTAGTACTGCTTTAAAACACAAGGCAAAATCAGAATTTGAACCTGACTCTATCAATTTTCCAGTTTGTTGCAGAAAATCGTGGCTATTTTGGCCCCTTTTTATGCACAAAATGTCTTATTTAACATTAAGTGAAAGATTTTTTCCCCCTAATTTATGTCGGCAACCTTTTGAAATGTATCTTTTTTTAGTCCCTTTCATATGCAGCGTCTCACCTTGAAGATGACGCATTAGCTTGACCAGTGTTTTTCAAGTTGCAGTGTAGAGGCCTAATGTTCCAAGAACCTTCAAGACAAAGAAGAAGTACTGATCAAACGTGACTTAATGTTGACTTAGGTCCTGTTTTCCGTGGGTTTTACCTTTCGTTTATGATTGTGTTCCAGCCCGCGTCAGTCTCGAGGATACGACACGTCTCCCCTGACCAGGAGGAAGTCCTACGACCGCTCATACAGGTACAGCCACGGAGGCTTTGCTGATGTGTGTGTCTCTGCTCTGACAATATGACCAGGAAGTGTGACAGTGTGAAGTGTAATTTATTTTTCAAATGTGATTGTTAAAGTGCATATGACAGACAATATTTTCACTAAAGCATAGTTGACACAATTCAACTGTTTTGTAATGGGTATTGCTTTACATCCGTGTTGGACATGGGCACAGGATAGTGGCCACCATACAGAGCTCCACAGTCCCGCCCCTTGCGGCCTTGTTGCTCCGGTCCGGAAGCAAAAAAATCCCTGTCTACACGACCGTCACCCAAAAGCTAATCAGCTATGTAGCAATTTGTGACCATAAAATGTTTAATTTCAATCCAAAAAGAAGACATAATGTTGAAGAAAAGGCAAAGGTACAATGCTGTGACATAATTCACTTCCTGACTATAGAAACTCCGTATCCCAAGAACCATTGCGACATCGCGCCCGCTGGTCAAGGCAACCAGGTTTTCAGCAAACACGGCCAGTTTCTTTTACTTTGCAGACAAAAGTTCTTTATTATTTCACTATTAAACAATCTGAATCCTGCTAATTGGAATAAAAATGATCGGTGGTTCGTTTAATTGGATCGTTGGGAACATTTGATTGCCATTTGACGTTTTTCTTACTATCAGTGTTAGATATGGATAAAACGTCCACTATCTGCCTGCATTATGTTTTAATAAATTGTTTATAATATGTTGTCTACATTACAATAAATAAATACATGTGGGAACGTGAAGCTCCACCAATCAAAAGCCTCGTAGTAGATCATGGGACGACCGAGCATCCTGGGTAATGTAGTTCTAGGACGAAGGCTCACAGATAAACTGTATTTTTGTAAACTAGATCGATCTCATACATGCTTTTTTCACCTGCATCTGACTTTGCGGTCGCTTTATAACCACATAACTGGATTCAGCCCAAGCTGACGTAGTTACGGAGTTAAAGACCGGAGAGGAGGTGGGACTGTGGAGCTCTATTGTTCCACTGAGAGGAATCACAGACCTATAATAAACCTCGAGAGAGGACACTCCAACTGTTGTCATGGTAAATGTGGCAGCCACCTTGTGATTATCCTATTTTGCTCAATTCCAGATGGGAGTGATGTAAAAATAAAACAAAAACAGCTGAAAACTTCGGGATTGTTCAGAATTTGCGATGTTTGGTGGCTAATGCTAACAGTGCTAATGCTGGAAAACACATTGAGCAGGCTTTAGGACTCGGAAAAGTTTCCCAGACTAGCCGGCTTGCTAGCTGTCGGCAGACGTTAGGATCGAACGCCGCTTCTCCTTTTTATTTCTATGGTTCCAGCTGAATAAAGTCGTATGTAAACAAAACGGCTAATGCTACAACAGTTAGCTAATAAGATTCTAACGTTTGATGAATTTTCTCAACAAATATACTTCCAATATGCTTCATAATGTTTTACTGAAGGCAAAAAGTAAAGCTCACTTGGTTTTGTGAATGTTTTATCATTAGTTGAACTTCACTGGGGGAGCTATTGCTAACATCGTTTGTCTGAACTCAGAGCGCTCTGATCTTTTCCCAGTTTAGTGGGAGGTCGGTAATTTACCATGTTGCCTGGAACGCACCGTTTTTCAGATTAAAACAATTGGGCACTACAGCAAGCGAACACAGTTGTTTCATGGCTCTTTTCTCCACTTTTCATACTTTTTATTTAATGTAGTGTTAGTCTGTGGACAATGTTTGCTAGCACCGACAAACATGATGAATTTCCATGGTAACAGGGAATTTACAACATCCCATCCTGAACTCTATAGATTTGTCGTCACAATTCTATAGAACTTTCCTCTGTGTGTCACCAATGACTAAGGGTGCATTCAGACCTGAAAAGTCCTTTGCTCCACTTGTTTGTTCCGGATGAGAAGCAGACTTTTTTTTTCCGTTTGGGGCGGTTCGTATTCAGACTGAACTTTTTGTAAGAGAACTATATTGTGTGTTACGATCGAGGCTCTGATTGGACAGCAATGATCACAACAAATGAAATAAAAATGAATATTTGACACTTACAATGATAATAAACGATATGTATAGAGGCTAAACCACTTACAGCTTCACCGGAGCAGTTGGAGGAAGAGGTGTTTTGTGCGGATGAAGGGTCGTCTGCTGAGCTGTTTGTTTCTATTATGTCCACGGGACAAACTGTTGGTCTTGTTCCTCCACTCTTCTTTAATGCGTCTCGTACTTTCATTTAAAGGAATAGGCCAGCGTTTTTACATACTGAGATATGTTCTTACCTTAGCTTTGACGAGTTCTTTAGGACCTGTCTGATCTTCACCCGTGCCTTCAGTCACGTAAACACAGCGCAGACGGCGTTAGCATTTAGCCTCTCCCTCTCTCCTCTATAGCTCCAAAACAGGTCAAGATAGAAGCTACCAAGCTCTTCCACGTTTTCCCAATTTAAATATGGTTACGTGAAGTGTTCCACTACAAAGTATAATTACACAAAATTAAACAATGTGGATTTTCTAAGCGGATAAAAGGGGGAACTATATTGTAAGGCGTAATAATACCAGGAGTAGTTCGAAATCCGTGCAGTAATCTTCACTTTAAATTACTCCTGGTATTATTATTCGTTTTGGAGCTATAGAGGAGAGGGGGAGAGGCTAAATGCTAACGCCGTCTGCGCTGTGTTTACGTGATTGAAGGCACGGTTGAAGATCAGACAGGTCCTAAAGAACTCGTCAAAGCTAAGGTAAGAACATACTATCTCAGTATGTAAAAACGGTGGCCTATTCCTTTAAGTTTTTCTTTCCGCTTTTCCACTTGACGCTGTGGCTGTTCAGGAGACACTCGAAGCCCCCTCTCCCTCATTTTCTCGCTAAACATGCTGAACATGAACGCATGTTTGTGTTTCACACCTGAAGCGAACTGGACCAGAGTCCGTTTGGAATCGGGACTGAGACCACCTGAAAAAGTGGGTCTGGGTTTGGTTCCTTGATCCGCAACAGGATTCGTTTGTTGTATTCACACCATAAAAAATCCGGACCAGCGTTCAAAACGAACCCTGGTCCGTTTAAAGTGGACCAAACAGTGCAGGTCTGAATACACCCTTAAAAGTCCAATAAAACTTTTCTATGTTAAATTGATGCTTGACTTGAGTGTAACGATGACGAATACTTAGATACTTAGATACTCATCAAACTAAGCAGTAATTTAACACGGATGCCTGTCATATGCACTTGTAAATCCTAACAGTAGTAGTATGTTGTAGGATATTCATTTTGTGCTTCCGAGCTAACCCTCACCACTCTCTCCTGTTCCTCTCTCAGACCCACCGAGGGCTACACTCCTCCCTCGTCTCCCCCGCTCAGGACCAGGAACGACCGAAACGTCTTCTCGCGCCTCACCAGCAACCAGGCCCAAGGCTCCGCGCTGGACAAGTCAGTATCCATCCCTCACGCAAAACAAAAATCCTCTAGTTCCAGGTGTCGAAATGGAGCTCTTGAACCTGTGTGCATCCTCGATTAACAAACGTGTTGGTTGTGGTTTGTTAAGTAAAGCTGCATGGAAAAGGAAAAGTCGTTATTGTACTAAGTTATTCATAATACCAGGAGTCGTACTCACAAGAGTTTGCATGGGACCAAGCAGAAGTAGTTTAGATTTCGATCAAACCAACTTTTTAAACCGATGATCCTTTTATTGACCGGGGCCGTTTTCATCATCAAATTGAGACCTGTCCCTGAAGTGTGAATATGCAGCAAATGAACTTTTTTTTTTTTTATCCATTCAAATCCCCTCTGCAGGAATCCAATTTGTGGCACTTTAAACAGAAATCAGAGAAAAACAGGCGCTTATCCACGCAAATCCACCTCTGCAATCGATTCCATTCTGAAAAAATGGCCCGTCTATGTTTGTTTGCATCAGCTTTAGTAATCTTTATGTAATCGCCGCTCTTCAGGCTTTAAAGAACTTTTGTAATTGGCCCACAGCTTTTGACAAGTGCCTCCTCAGATTCTGTATGGCACGGGCTGATCGTAAAAAGCAGTATGTGAACTGGTACCCTCCTATACTTAAAGCAGAGACGGCCGTCGGAAATCAGATCTCTTCCCATTGCTCTACAAGAGACCACCAGCAGAAGAGACCTGTGTGCCACCGGCGGTCCCAGCACCACACTTTGAGAAGCTCTCGTTAAAAGCAGGCGGCGGATGGTGGTGCGGTGTCTTGAGTGTAATCCGTTGGGAATGCCTGTCGCCTGTCGGTCCTGGCTGAGATATATTCACATGCAGCTGGTGTCAGAGCAGACTGCTCCGCTCCAGCCTGTGACGATGCTGTGGGGTGTTGGTGTTTAGGGTTTTCTCCACAAGCCTTCGAGGTTTTTTTTGTTTGTTTTGTTATATCCTCATCAAATACATCGCTGGAGTGGTTAGTAATTCTACATCTATTCTGTCCGTCTCCCTCTTCTGCAAGGCCGTGGGAACCCAGGGTGCTGAGGGCGCTGCAGCACCCCCTAGTGGATAGTTTGTGAACTGCAGGTAAAATTAACCCCTTAACTCCCACCTGAACCGAGCACATTTTCTCCAGTTTTACCCCAGTCCAAAAGCTTCTGGAAAAAAGGTGTGAAAATAGCAACAAAACTGAGACAAAAACAAGGATGAAAATGTGAAAAAAAAAGTTAGAAAACATTGACGAAAAAGTGACAAAAAAGTTACAAAAAATGACAAAAATGGACAAAAATTTGACACTTTCTCACTTTGAAAAAAAAGTGAGAAAAATTTGACGAAAAATTAAGAAAAAATTGACGAAAAGTGATAAGAATTTGACAAAAAAATGCGAATAATTTGACGAAAAAGTGACAAAAAAGTCACGAAAATTTCACAAAAATGAGACGACTGCCCAACAAAAAAAGTGATGAAAAAAAATCTGATGTGAGGAAAAAGATCAATTTAGTTTTGTAGGTCTTTCAAATGAGGTGTTACACTGGCCTACAGGATTTGGGTAAAGCTGAACTGGAGAAAATGCTCTCGGTTCAGGCGGGAGTTAAGAGGTTAATAAATAGGATTTATGCACAGAAAAAGGATTTTGGGGGTAAATTTTGTCCCTCAGCGCCCCCTAACTAAAATATCTTCCCACGGCTCTGCTCTTATGTGCTAAAATGCCTGTCCACTAAACGTCTGGCTAACGTCATAGGGAGACTTGTTGGTCATTTGTGTCCGGTGGCTAATACACGCCCTAATATTTGGTTGGACCACCTTTTAGCTTGGATTACAGCACACACTTGTGTTTTTTTCACAGCACATTGTTCAGTAGAAGCGAAAGGCTAACGTTAGCATATGTAGCATGCAGCTAACATTACGTCCCTGTTTAGCATTGGCTGCGTCTGAAACCATCAAATTGTAGCCTTTAAGCACTAACACTAGCAACTAACTCCTTTACCTTTCATGGGGTCGACTGTTAGATCTGTGCAGTTTGTGAACTAGACCTTCAGCAGCATTTTGAACAATCCGTCCATCCTTAAACAGGGGAAAGGGAAGTGACATCACCAACAGCTGTTTTTCTTCTTCTTTAAAGTTATTGGTGGAGTGCAGGCCAAACAAAAGTGCATGTCGCCCCCTAGTGTCCAACAACAACATAGTGTCCAAACAAAGACATTTAAGGAGAAAAGAAAATCCAAATGATCCATACGTTTCCCTTTAGTGTTAGCGCAGTGGCTTATGGGATGGCACATAGCTCCTAATCACCGGTTAGTTAGCATGGCCATGATAGTTAGCATCAGAGGTCCCTATGCTAAAGTGGCTATGACAGTTAGCATCAGAGGTCCCTATGCTAAAGTGGCCATGATAGTTAGCATCAGAGGTCCCTATGCTAAAGTGGCCATGATAGTTAGCATCAGAGGTCCCTATACTAAAGTGGCCATGATAGTTAGCATCAGAGGTCCCTATGCTAAAGTGCCTATGATAGTTAGCATCAAGGCTCCTTTTCCTAACTACTTCCTAACTGACAGCACAATTTGGAAGCATCTTGTCATGGCGGACGCTGACGCACATCCGGTTTGGCGTAAGAGCTCTTACCAATCTGCCCGTTTCGGACGCAGCCATTGTCTGTTTTGTAAGTATCCATGGGCTGCTGAACCACTTTGATCTTCTCCAACGTGTTTCAACAGCCCATAAATACTTAGAAAAAGGTGAATGCTAACCACGAAGTTTACGTTACCTTCATGCTACATAAGCTTCCATTAGCTACTAGTGCTGTTTTTTTGCTTCTACTGCACAATTTGCACTGAAAAAACATCCATATGGCTCTTCTATGACATGTCAGGCACTGAGTTAGTTTAGGTCAACATTAAGGATTAATTTGTTGTTATTTTTTGTCACTTCATTGCTTCTTTGGCCTTGGACGGGGGAAGTGGACAGATGTCTTAAGGCGGCGCATGCATTAGCTACTTGTTTCCAGACGTGCTCCGCTCCAAAGCGATAAAAGTCCCCCCATAGGCTGTCGACTGGTGGGGCGTGAAATCGCGGCCCCATGTTAAAACTACGCCTGGAATGAAGTTGTGTCCAAAAGCTGTGACGTTACCCGAGAGAGATCAGCTCGCTGTGGGAATGTCAACTGATCTCGAAATTGAAAATATCGGACAAACGAAACGACGCTGGTTTGCTCAATTCTTGATTTTCCCCTTCGACCAAACCCCCCACACACACACACGGATGCCCCAACCAGCCCGTAACGTGACGCCGCTCATTATCGGCATAATCCCGGCTGGTGCTAAAAGTTTTATTGCCCCACTTTTATCAACACAGTGAGTCTGCCCGTTAATAAATCATCACAAGATCGAAGACGCAGCCAGCGCCGCGAATTCCAGCCAATTACTGCAGAGAATGAGAATAATTCAGTTATACCAAAAACTAAAAAAAAAAAATCTCGGTGAAATTGTTGCAGAGAAGAAAGATGTACGTGGTTTATTAGTGGCAAGAACAGATGCAATAATCAAATCATTCTTTTCAATGTGTTGCTTTGGAGCCTTTCCTTTACCTGTTATGCTATTGCCATAAAGCTATTTTGGAATGCGCGGAAGGATTTACAAGATATAAGAAAAAACATACATAATACATAATCGAAACTCCAAATCCCCGTGTAAGCCCCGCATTACATTTGAAAACGCATTCTTTCCAAAGGATTGTACAGGATCGTGTCAGGCTCCGATAACATTATGCTAATATCCCCCTCAGCTGCCAGTAAATACCTAAATATATATGAGATCCTGTCACCTCTTTGCCGCGCTCCCGGAAGACACGTCGGTGCCGGCGACAGTCTAAATTTTTCATCACGCCGAGGATCGCGCGGTGACAACCCTGAGAGGGCATCAAATATTTACCGCATAAAACCGCCTTTATTGCACGTATTGGCCGTTAAAGCCGGCGTTTTTTTTTACGAGAGGTCCCTGGATAGAGATAAGCTTCCGAACCAAATCTGTGGCGATGTGCTGTCTTTCCTCAAGGCCGGGGCGTGAAAACAGGCATTTCCCCGTCGGCCTTGGAATTGTAATCTCGGTTGGATCTAGCTCTTTCTTGGACTTGTTTTTGTTTAGTTTCAGTGATTTTAAACTGGGCAAAGTTGGCCTTTACTTATTTATTATAAGGCGAGACACTGCAGGTGAATAGGGAAAAAATGTGAATTTACAGATATCAATTTGAAACTTTTGCTGTCGATCACTGGCATAAATGTAAGAAAAAAATACATTGCAAGTCATTTTATCTTTTCATATAAGAACAAGGTGTTTTATGCCTAAAAATGCCCCAAATTTCCCATCTTTTCGGCGACGAAATCTGAATAATGGATAGAGCTACATTCAAATTTATGGTTTCATTTTATTTATGAATGACTTGCCAAGACTTTCTCAGAGGGGATTTTGGATTTCTTGTTTAGTTTTAAAAAAAAATTGTGGAAAATGTTGTAAAAATGTAATTTTCGCCTTATTTTTTGACATTCAAAACTCAATAAATGGGGCTTAAGGGATTAAATAATAAAAAATCCCTCTGAAAAAATCTTCCAAATATTGTTCAGTCCAAGGCTGGAAAATTTGAAGTCTTTAGGTCCGACTGACGTGGACATAGTGTCGCCACAATGACAGAAAAATGTGTTTTGAGAAAAAGGCCCTTGAAATTGCATTCTCCCATTTAAGTCTATGGGGGAACATTGAATCAGCGCAATATTTAAACATGTTATTGTGAAGATTAGGCATATTTTCTGTTTCCGGGTGAAAGCTTGTATGTTCAGAGACCAATTTGGCCCAAAACCTGAAAACTGAAAAAAATTAGTTTTGCCTGTAGTGTCTCCCAGTGGGCATAAAGACAATCAACAATCAATTTTCAGATGGCTGCAGACCATTTCATATCAAATGGCATACATGATTTTTAATGAAACAACTCACCATTTGATGTTCAGACAACCCAAACACATCTGGATCCAGTGCACATTTAAACGAGGCACTGCTTAAATCAGCAGAACAGGGACAGTAAAGAACAAAATGTAACCACAACCACATTCAGGGCACTGAGAGCAGAGAGACCTTTGAATCTGAAACCAGAAACCACTGCCAGAGGAAAAGTGCCAGTTTTGAGTTGGGCCAAAAGGGACCTTTGTTTTGTAGCTAAATGTAAAAGAAGTTATGCCTTAGCGCATAACTTCAGGTGTGATACCAGTTTCCTGTTTTATATCATACTGTTCTGTAAATATCATTCAACTCGGTTTGAAAATGTTGTTGCCGTTTGATATCTTTGGCCCACGGTCAATCGTTTGAACAGTCCCATCTAAAGGGCTTTTTGGTCGGTCTGTTCTGGCAGCTGAGTGAGGCGATTCCACAGGCGTTTCGAGCCTCTGCTTCATACAGCAAGGATCCCGTCCCATGTTGCCTTGTAGAGCTGCAGTTAAGCTGTAATCTGTTCCCTTAGAGCAGCAGGAGAAATCAACAATAGTAAATGCGAAAAACAGGAAATGCTCAGAATGGGTCCAGGTTTACGGCAGCAGTTGGCCTTCCAGCATTCTGACTCGCGAACCCCCGAGTTTGTTTTTAGGTACACTGCCATAAACGGGTGAAAAGATCCGCACTTAAGGGACCTCCAAGTGTTGGCTCTCCAAGTAACTGGCCGATATCCCCGCTGTGTCTCTCTTGAAGTTGTTTAGTCTGTTGCATAATCAAATGTGTTGTTTGGAGGTTGTTATAGCACTTTGTTGTGTCAAATGAGTGGAACGCAGCCCATCATACACTGATTACAAGAGCCTGCGCTGACCTGTAAAGGCGCTCCTTATCGTTGTTGATTGTTCTTTTGATTTAAGTAGCAAACACTGCGGCCTGCAAACACTTGATCCGAGAGGCTGTCTCCATCAGAAGTTTGGATGTCTCTCTGGTTTAAACCCTATTCTCGACTCTGATCCTGGTCTAAACCTGGTCTCACACTGATCCTGGGCTCGATTCTACAAAGCGAAGGGTCAGCGAAGGAACTTCTAGCGAGGACTCTGAACTGGATCGCTTTCTGTTGGGCTAGATCTAATCTAAATCTCACGTCGTAGCTCAAATGCGCGGGTCGTAGGTTGTAGTACAGTGAGACCGAGACAAAGATTTGAGAGAAGAAAAAAACATTGTACGACCAAAGACGATTTGCGACATACATAGTGTCAGTCATTGTCTCGCTGCAGCAATGATCTCTACCAGCGAAATACGGTCACAAGCAACAGTGCTTACCCGCGAATGGGACCTCCCTGCACTTTTTTTCCAAGGAAAGAAACACAGATCGCAAGTGGAGCTAAAGCCTCATGCTGTTCAGAGCTTGAAACTTGCTATGACAATTCACAGAAGTTCCATTTATGGTGCGACATTGGTTCACAAAGCAAGTCATCCAGTAATCGAGAAGTTGGCGGTTGGCGGTTGGCGTTGACTCCCCCTGTTCCACACGAACACAGCTCCACATAGGAACCCAGGGTACCTCGTCCAGGTGATAAAGCACTTCATAAAACCACACATCCGGATACGCTCAATGTCTGGGTTATAGAAGATCCGGTAGAAGTTCAACCAGCTTCGTAGTATAGGGTCCAATCTGGTTCTTGTCTCCTCTTTTCTAACACTAACCCTGGTCTTTCCTTGTTTCTAATCGTCGTCTAACCCTGGTCTCTCCTGGTCTTGTCTCTGATCCTGGTCTCGTCTCTGATCCTGGTCTAACCCTGGTCTCTCCCGGCCTCTCCTCCTCTGTTCGCTGCAGGTCTGACGACAGCGACTCCTCTCTGTCGGAGGTGCTCAGGTAGACCCCAACTCTCCTCCTCTTTGTGGATTGTGATTGTGTTTCCTTCCTTTTTTCAGTTCCTCCTTTATTCTTTTCTTTCCACCAGCACCCTCCTCACCCATTTTTCTGTGGATGTGTTCACGAGATGCATGCCTCAATTCTACACGCACTTCGCACGCATTTCTAGTTTGGGAATTTTGCCGTGATGTGTTTTTGTTAGTTGGAGTTCCTGTTGCTGCGCTTTCAAATTGTTCACGTTATGCAATGTTTATTTTCGGACATTCTGTTATCCCTATTTGAAATCCCTGAAAGTTTACAACTCTCATGCCACAAAATAACGACTTGCCTGGTACCATTATCAAGCTTTTACCCCCTTGGCAACAATATGCTCCTCTCCTTTGTGGAAGATACCAAAAACAAAAGTCTACGCCACGATCTGGAAACAACTATTCCACCATAAAACAAGCAATAGAACATCAATATAATCATGAATTAAGTACATGTAAAGCAAAGAGTGCAGATAAAATGCTTTCAATGCCATCTGCACAGCTGAAAAGAACCATTTTCAGCATGGATTTTGACGTTTGCACAGTTGAGGCCTAAGTCTGTTCCACTTTTTAGCAGGTTTTTACCAGCAGACCCCCTTCCTCAGGTTCTCTGAGCGCGAGATGTAAACTATTGCCACAATCGAAGAAACTCAATGATCAGTCTGAGCAGAGTTGGAAGCGGCATGCAGTCTATCAAATATTGAACAGTGAAATATCTCAATTCGAGTAGTTTCTGAGGCAGCTGCGGTAAAACACACCAATAATGCAGAGATACAAAATATAGATCTATACTTGATGGAGTCCAAAAAAGATGTATGCTGGAACAAGACTTTATTGAAGTAGTTTGTGCAACTGGAACATTTTCTTCCACGCATAGAAAGCTATTTGTGGACGAATGTGAACTTCCACCGCCTTACAAGACAGATAATTATGTGTTCTAGTGTAGGAAGCGGCTCTCTAAGTCATAATTTCCTGTCTATGTATAAACAATGAACTGTGACGTTTAGGTGATATTTTCTGTTTGTTTTCCAGAGCAAGTTTCCGGGTGGAATTTTGAAAAAACCTGACATTTGCCTGCTGTGTTTCAGCTTAATTTGATCACCCAAAAAGCCCATTCTCGGCAGCCCATTAGCGGGATAATGAGTAGCGTTATTTGTCCGGATTTGAACAAAGGAGCACACAGCTTCCACATTACCTTGTATGTGTTCTGCACTTGCCCCCTCCGCGGTTGTCAATGGCCTGCTCCCGGTGCTTCTCCATTAGTGGATGCGGCGCACAGCACACCGTGTCCTCGCCGGCGCTCGGAGCTCGGGAACAGTGTCCTGCCGGGTGATGCCATTCAGGAAAATTGAACGACCTCCGTAAAAACGTAGTTCCCTGCTGCCTCCACCAGTGGTTGTGCCAGAGGCTTAGCGTTTAATAACTAGTGTTAACAAGATTGCGTATGAGCTACAGCAAAATGAGTCACAATGGAATCGAAATTGTAATTTGCAAACCAAAAATGCCGCAATTAGTGAGTTATTTTAATGTCTTTGTCGACAACAACTTGTCTTATTATGTGTAAAAGCTGCTAACCCTGTAGTTTGAACCATAGAAATCTCAGAAATGCCTTCAGCTATCTGAGCCTGTTTCTACAAATATTCGTTTGGCAATGGCTCCTGGACCCAATTTAAATGGAACGTATCATCCCCATACTAATGAATAGGGAAGCCCGGCGCCCATTATAACGAATGGGGAGGTAATGTTTAGTCCTTTTCGCGGCATTTGTATAACTTCTGTGATTTCTTAATCATTAACATAAAATGATGTTTGGTGGTTATTGGATGTGTATCCAACCTCACAAGCAGAAACGTAACTTAATTTGAGTCAGCATTTAGCTCTGAGGACACTTTTAGATGCTAATTTGTGTCTAGTGAAATCTCAAAAGGTCTGTACAACCATTCGTGAGTTTTAACTAGGCTTTGCTCCCACCTAAATGTGGTCGATGGGTTGACAAAAGCTGAAAACATCTGGATCATTCATAATTTGCGATGTTAGGTGGCTAATGCTAATGGCTATAGGACAAATGCATTAAGATGGCTAACGGACTCAAGTCTAGCCTACTTGCTAACTGTCCACAAACGCTAGGACCGAACGCTGCTTCTCCTTTTGATTTCTATGGTTTGAACCAGGGGCGGACTGGCCTTATGTCCATTCTGGAAGAGCACAGAAGGGCCACTGGCTCGAGGGCCACCAGTCCCGCCTCAACCGAGCGTTACCCAAATCTGAAAGCTAAAAAGAAAAGCATCAAAATAGCGAGAAAAAGAGGATGAAAACATGAGAAAAACACGGACAAAAAAACACAACAAAAAATGATAGAAAAATAATTCAGAATTCAACAAAAATGTGACAAAAATTCAACTAAAATGTCACAAAAATGAAAAAGAAAAAAAAAAAACATACAAAAGGTGACACAACACAGCAACAGCGCGAGGAAAAAGGTCAGTTTTGTGGGTCTTAGCTTTCAAATGGTGCTACACAGCCAAAAGAGGACAGAATGCATTTGGTTTAGGCGGGTGGTAAGAGGTTAAAATATGTATTTGTGGAAGTGCACAATTACACTAATTTGGGCCCGGCTGGTCAGAGTCCAGGGCTGTTTTTCAGTCCCAGTCCGCCCCTGGTTTGAACCCAAACAGAAATGTGGTTAGCTTGCCAAACCCATTGCTACAAAAGCATGCTTTGGCTAGCAAAATGGCTAACACCGGACCTGTCTGTTATTTTACGTCATTGAACGTGACATTCATATCCTCACTGTGGTTTCTCCATCAACATTTTATAAGACGAAATCTAGTGGGTCGCTGGACTCCAAAAATGCAGACACATAATTTAGCTTAGATGCCACTTTCACATGCTGTAAAATAAGCTAGCTAGCTAAGTAACATCTCCAAAGCTCTAGGCTTAGAAATGTAGTCGATGGTTGACAACAGCCGAAAACAACAGTCATACATCATTCATGATTTGTAATGTTTGATGGCTAATGCTAACAGCTATAGGAAAAATATATTGAACAGGCTAACGAACGCTGAAACGTTGCCTGGAGTCGCTAACTTGCTAACTGTTCTCTTACATCAGGATCAATCTCCATTTCTCCTTTTAATTACTCTTGTTTGAACCTAGTTTAGCCTCCTGTCAAATGGTAATGCTCCTCGTCGATAATCTAATCCCAATGTTAAACCCCACCTCCCTCACTGCAGAACTTCAGAGGTAGCCTGTTAAGTGTAAGTGTACCTAAACTCTGGCCATAGTCTTTATAATTCCTCATGTGGGTAGCACATAGCCACAGCGATGCGGCTGACAGGAATACAGACTGCATGCGATCGATGCCGTGCCTGCGTGTTTCTGCGTGCTGTGGTTTTATGTTCTGGCTGCTGTGGATTTTGAAGCATTTCTGTTGAGTGTTTCGTGATGCATGGCTCCACCTTGACACAACGAGGGATACGTTTTACATTCATTTGTTTATATGAATTGACTTACATCTATCGATCTCTCTTGCTACTTGTACATTTTCTTACTATCTGCATTTTTACACAATGAAAGAACATCTCCAAAGTCTCCAAGTTGGTTATATTGCGGCCCAGAAAAGTCAATTCCAGAGATACCAAAACGTTTTTTTTTGTTTTTTGCCCATGTTTGGTCCCTGGACCCGAAAATGGATTTGTGAAAAAGCTAAAGTTTCAAAAAGTGGGCAATAATCGTAATCACACCTGGAAATCCACAATGGACGACATCAAAAACTGCAGTGTGAAGGTTTTATCCTGGACTTGACAGTCTCCTGACCTAAACATGATTGAAGATCTGTGGATGAATCAATCGCCAATGTGCGTGACAAACTGCCCAGACATCTCACAGATCTAGAAGACGTCTGTAAGAAAGAACTAGAACTAGAACTAGAACTAGACCTAGAACTAGAACTAGAACTAGAACTAGAATTGACAGACTCAGCGTTTAAAGCTATGATGCTTGCCATATTTGGAGATTCAAGGTGTTAATGGAACAGGCCATCCTTTTTCCATACTGAGATATGTTCTTGCCTGAGCTTAGACGAGTTGATGTGTACCTGTCTGGTCTTTGTGTGTGATGTTGTTAGCATTTGGCCTCTCCCAACATATTCCTATAGCTCCAAATGGGGTTAAGTTAGAAGCGACCATGTTCTTCCACGGGCACGCAGACCAGACAGGTTCGTATCAACTCATCTAAGCTCAGGTAAGAACATATCTCAGTATGGAAAAACGGTGGCCTGTTCCTTTAACGCTGCAGGGGCCCAAACGTTTGTTCTGCCCTTGTTTTGAATGAACGCCATGTAAACGATGACAATAAACTTGATTTTTGTTTGGGAAATGTTATGAGAATGTCTCAACTACGAACTCATGCCATTTGGAGATCAATTCATCCCCTTGCTTCATCAATCACATGTACACTGTAACTGCCATCAACGAGATTTACCGTCACTGGAAAGCCAGTTACACCCGCCCCAATCCCAGCTACATGTGAACAGGTTGCAGACGCCGAGGAAAACACTCCACACTTGGGCGTCTGAATTCTCTACATGGACCGGGGGAAGAAATCCAGGAAGAACCGAAACATACACGTCCCAGAGCAGATAGTCCCAGAGCAGACCCCAAACAAAGACTCGATGAGACAATATAAATCAGATCAGATTGAGGAAGGGGCTGACCACAAGATGAGCATCCCGGACGATAATGAACGAAACACCGGTATGTTAGGGTATGTAGGGGCTGCCTAAACAGACGCGCTACGACACAAATGGGAAAATGGAACAAAATGCATCACACCAACGAAAAGTCGGGGAAATTGGGCAGAGAAATGTGTAACCCAGCTAATATTAGAATATGGAGAATATAGGGCTGCTTAGGATTGGCAAACCCAAAGACAGGAGCAGACAGTCAGTCAGTTTTTCAATCAACACTTCAAACGCTGTTTGACATTCGGCAGTCCATCGATCTCCGAAAGGCTCTTTGGCAGATAGGTAAGGAACATGTGACTTCCGCACCTTGGTAGACTTCCAAACCGGAGCATATCCCTTGGTGAGGTCATTCAGGGGTTTAGTGAAGGACGCATAGTCTCTGATAAACCGGCGATAGTATCCGGCAAACCCCAAGAAGGAACGCAACTCCTTCAAGTTGGTAGGAATCGGCCAGGATTTCAAGGCATCCATCTTTCCGGGATCGGTCTCCACCTCCTTTTCAGAGACGATGTGGCCGAGGTACTTCACAGAGGTCTGGAAGAACAAACACTTCTCTGGCGACAGCTTGAGGCCATAGTCCTTCAACCGTGTCAGAACCCGCATCAGTCGCTTCTCGTGCTCTTCCAGGGTGTCTGAGAAGATGATGATGTCGTCGATAAACACAAGAACTTTGAGATTTAGGTCACCCATACAGCGCTCCATCCACCTCTGGAATGTACTAGGTGGGGGTCACAAACGCCGTCTTCGCCTTGTCCTCCTCGGTCATGGCAATCTGATTGTAACCAGATTTTAAATCCAACACGGTGAACCACTTTGAACCCGTGAGTGCGGAAAAGGATTCTTCAGGATTTGGGAGTGCATAGGCATCTTTCACGGTCTGACTTACTTCTCATAGAACAGTTGTCTGATCGTTTTTCTTTTTTTGTTTTCAACCCGTAAATGAACGGATGTAAATATTGTTGTATATACCAGTACATAATATGGCTAGCCAACACTAAAATTAATCTGGTGGCACGCACACCTGTGTTCAGTATTTCCTTTAAGCACGAGTTGTTTCTCCTGAGAGACGAACTTGAAATCTTAAGCAAAGCACTCGCATTATTTTTCCCTATCAGAAGTGTTACAAATGCCTTAAAACAAGATTCAGAGTTTGTTTTGGAACTTAACTTGTGATTATCAGAGTAACACAATATTCTCTGTGGGACAACAAAGACTGCTGAAAGGGAGCAGAAATCCTGGCAGACTGGGAGTGGCTTCTGAGGAAAGTGCTGGCAGGCAAAGACTTAATAGAGTTAACTCTCACACCCCGCTATATACGACCTATGCAATACAAATTATATTGTATATATTGATATATTGAATTATACAATAAATCAAAAATATTAATCTTGTTGTCCCCCATTTCTGTCGACCAAAGGGGTTGCTATTTGAACACATCTGCAACGCCCTCAGTGCGAGTGTGAACCTGCTCTTATTACAAAAACCCACTGGAGACCAATTTCCCTCTGCCTCTCCTCTAAGCCTGCGTCTTTGTCACTTTGCAGACTCCACCGCCGCTCCCCGTCAGCACGCCGCAGATTGGGATGTAGCCGGCAGCGATTGGCTCGCGATAACGCACTTAAAACGAGACAGAGAGAGAAAAAAAGATGCTTGTTTAGAGGAGGAAATTGCAGGTGGAATGCCAAAGCAGAGGTTAGATGGCGTGAGGTCCTATACAGTAATTGGAAACCTCGACAGCAAACACAGTTAAGGTGAAAATCCGCCGGGACACTCGATCTGTTTTTACGTTTGCCACCAGGAAGCTCGGGGGGGGGGGGGGTCGCAATGGTTTGACAATTGGTGAGAAAAGTTGGCCGGCCACATATAATGCACTGTAGGTACACCTGATGTATCGCAATGTGGCAACATGCTGAAACATGTACAAGGCAGTCTACTGTGTGAGCCAGTAGTACACACATTCTGGAAGGAAATCCTGTATTTTGATAGTATGTGCGCTGAAGTTATCATCAGAAGTTCAATGTACCGTATTTTCCGGACTATGAGTTGTTTAGGACAGTGGTTCTCAACCTTTTGGAGCCACGACCCCCATTATAACAGGTAAAGGGCTTCGTGACCCCCCGCCCGGGTCACACCGTGAGAAATCGGAACATTAGCCTATATAATTCTTCAAAAAACAAAGAAAAAAAGGTTGAGAACAACTGGTTTAGGAGTATAAGACGCACTACCCAAAACATGCCTAATGAAGAAAAAAACATCAGGCTGAACAGGCCAATGCAGCAACATGCTAATGCAGTTGTTCTCAACCTGGGGGTCGGGACCTCCAAGGGGGACGCGAGATAGATTTGGGGGATCGCCAGATAATTTATATATATACATATCTTCATTAGCAAATAATCTAATGTTTTATTGTAGCATGTGTTTGCTATTTTACCAGTGCCATTATTTGTTCGTAGTTTGATGAATTTTATTTCAGCCATTTGTTTTTTTTCTTTGTTTTTTAAGAATTATATAGGCTAATGTTCCGATTTCTCACGGTGTGACCCGGGCGGGGGGTCACGAACCCCTTTACCTGTTATAATGGGGGTCGTGGCTCCAAAAGGTTGAGAACCACTGTGCTAATGTAACACATTGATGGTTAGCTACATAGGCGTCTGGTGTCATCACATTAACAGTTTAGATAACCAGTGTGCGAAACACAGGGGGGGGTGCAGGCGGTCCGACCCCCCTGATTAACCCATCAGACCCCTGGGGCCCAATCTTGGAGGGGCGAAGGAAAACGTGTCAGACTAGAGCAAAGGTGCAGACACAAGCGCACTCTGCACTCTTGCCGGCGGTGTATGTGAGCTGCACTTGAAGGGGGCGCATTGTGCAGAATCAGTATGAAAACACTGTCAATATAGATGGCACGTTGGCTATACTTCTACACAACCACACTTTAAGTAGAGTAATTTGCTGACGGTCCCTAAATCTGACCGGCCATTAGTCTACGTGGGTGTCTGTTGGCTTCACAGCCGCTGCAGCTCCCACTCTGAATATCTGCTGAATATCCAGCTAACTTCACCGCGGTGCCAGACCGGACATTATCATCAATCAGCTGCTGCAGTGGTTTGTTTTTCTGCGTGAAACCAGTGACCTTTCAGGCTATCCATGAGTTCTGAACAATGCGACTGATGATGCCCTTCCATAGCTGTCAAGTGTCCCATTTTGGCCGGGAAACTACCGTATTTTGCCCCTCTTATCACTCACTGTAGCCACGGCAGAGCAGTCCTTTCAAAGCCGAAATTGATAAAGACCTAGGAGTGCCATGGGTCAGGAGCGACTGAGTGGATTGGACCAACTCTACAGGGAAAATAACAGAGCGGAAACTGGATTTCACCACAATAGTGAACGAGTTTGCTGAGCAGAAGGCACGCAAAGTTCAACAATATTGACGAGTATTTTTGCACACTGCAGATAACGATAGCATAAAGAACATACCAAATTCTCGATCTCACTCCAAATCACCAAATCCATTGATATCTTCATTCTCGGTGTCACTTCTGAACAATCGCCTTAGCAACGACCTGGGCACGGGGGCCTAACTGCACCGTTGACAAGCCTCTCCCGGCAGCATGTTTTTCAAGCTCTCATATGCAAACTCGTTCTTCTAGCTGTGGCCATCTAGCTTTTAGCCCGTGATTTGCTTTATTTTGTTTTCTTCATTGTGGTAAGAGTTCTTTCTGCAGCTTGAGTAGCCTGCAGTGCCCTCTAGCGGCATGTGAAATTATATATTTTAATTAAAGATAAGGAACAAAAAAATCACATATTAGTCACTCCAGAGTATAATATATCGTCCGGAAAATACGGTAAGGCAAGACGCGGCTGGTGAGCGTGGAGCGGTCAATGTTGAGACATATACCATGTTGAATATCGCTATCGAGTTTTCGCTTTGTTGTCTTTCCCAGGTGTATACAAATATTCATTCCACTCTTGCCACAATATCTCCACTTCAGTAGCTCCTACAGACTCCAAACTTTACAGTCGTGGACTGAACAATATTTTTAATAATAATAATAATATAATAATAATACGTTTTTTCAGATTTTTTATCATCTATCGAAGTCCTGCTGGATTTGTTGAGCTTTGAACCGCAACAAAACAAGGCGAAATTTATAAACAACTTTTTCAGAAACTAACTAACTAGTTTAGATTCCAGTTGCAGGAAATCAGTTGCGTCTTTCTGACACGCACATTACACGATTCGAACGCGAGTCCAGCCGTGACCCCCCCCCCCACCCTACGAGACACGACTCTCTGCAACTGCCTTCGAATATAGCCTTGACTCGGGAAGACTCACCGCGACTGAGAATTGGAGCACAATCGGGCCTAAGAATTGAGTGCACTGAGCTTAAAGCAAAGCACCATCAAGACAAGCCGGTGATGTCCCGGTCCCAGCAAAGCTACGGGATCTGGTCTGAGGAGAGGCGAGCTCAGTGACTCTTCGAGCTATTTTTCGCCAATAAAATCACAAGCGTAATTTAAATCAATACTTGTATGTTATTCCGTCTGTTGGGTGAAACCTTACACAGCGTGGCTTTAAAGTCAATGTTCTCGACTCAACTCCCCACCTCGGCTAATGATGCGGCCGGCGGATGTTCTTTTGTTCATTTGCTGAAGCCGATGTTGCACACTGTAATTGACCGCAGGTATAGAGCATAAACAGATGGCATCTCCCGGCGGACCTCCTCCTTGATTCCCTCGTCCAAGCGTCCAATTACCGCAGGCTCTCGCGCTCCACATTCTTATTTACAATTCGAGAGATGGTTGTTGCGATGCATGTCTTGCGCAGTGAGCACTTCTCCATAAACCCGGAGAGATTGATGAAAGTCGAGGCTGTACTTCCCAATAAATCAGCAGCTGAGAGAGATGGATTGAAGCCGGAAAATGCAAAATCCTGAAGATTTTAGCAATACATGTTTATCTCCAAGTCACGCAAAGGTGGATTCACACCAACTCAACACCCTGTCGCTGTTTTAGGGGGGCAAGGCTCACCTCTTGTCTCAGTTGCCTCTCGTTTAGACTGCGTGTCTAGATGTCGGTTGTCAGGAAAATGTCCCATCGCCTTTTTATTTCTTTTTCTGCCACAGAAAGATTGATGAAACACTGCGCATAAAGCATGACCCAACAAAAAGTGTGAGGGGGAGCCCAATTTAGTGAGTCCCACAACTCAAAAACACAGTAGAAAAAGCTCTCCTTCCCGGTAACGCTAGGACAATCAAAGCGCTCTTAGTGCGGCGACAGATCGACACCACAGATAGATTTTGTTATTTTTAGAGATGCATCCATCCAGCTTTTTTGCTTCCGATAGTGAGTGTCTGCCGATATCCGATATTAACCGATACCAAGAGACTTTCTGAGTGAAAAAGTTCTTTTGTCCATTGTCAGATCAATAATGTTACGGATCAATTATCTATTATATCTGTAAACATTCAACAAGGATCACTGGATTGAACTCATTTTGTGACGTGGGCCGAGATTCTGCTCCTATGACGGGTCGCAGGCCACTTATAATGTAAACAGGGATTTACTATGGAGAATATTTTTCACACGGCCTCCTAACTGCTCGTGCTGTGTTCCAGGGGCGTGATCAGTCCCATCGCGGGCGTGAAGGGGTTCAGGACGGCCCCGCTCCAGTGCGTGTCTATGGCCGAGGGACACTCCAAACCCGTGCTCTGTGTGGACGTCACCGACGAACTGCTCTTCACCGGATCCAAAGGTCAGACTGTAAACCCGGGGTGAAAAGAGGTGCAGTGGTGTTTCAGATATTGTGTGATTTTGAATTATTATACATAAAAACACATGACTGACGTTTTTATCTCTATCTTACATTTTGTTGGTTTGAGTAAGTCGTTTCAGATCAATACAGCTTTTTCTAAGTTTCCTCTTGGCCTAATTCCACTTCGACATGTTGCAAATGGACTCTCATTTCATCAATCAAGAACATCCTGTAAGTGTCGAGCCATTTGCGCATGTTTGAGTGATCTTTGCATCTTCCGCGGTGACGTTTCAAAATCCTGTGGCATTTAGCTTTTAGCTCAGAGGTCACTTGCATACACTAATCCTAGTAAGTAGAATCTCAGAAGATCTGTAATTTTATCATTGATTTCTAATTAGGCTTTGATCGATGAGTTGATGGGTTGACAGGAGCGGAAAACCTTTCGATCTTTCGTAGTTTGCAGTGTTTAATGGCTAAATGCTATCGGCTATAGCTAGCATGCTAACTGTTTGCATAGGCTTATTTTAGTTGCTTTGAAGCACAACTCGCCTCTCCTTTCCAGAGCAACGAGAGAAAAACAACACTCCATAGAACCTTTATATACTATCGCCGATGTCCGACAGTAGCTACATCCACGGAGCCAGGAAGGGAGCACACGTTTTTTTCGGATGGAGAGGGATGGGGAGTCTTAAAGGGACTGAGGCAACACAGCTTTTTGGAAGCCAAGAAGGGAAACTTTGGTAACACTTTACATTACGGGCCAGTAAGTCCTTGATACTTACAGAGGTAATTCTAGATACTTATCGTGGTACTTACAGTGGTACTTACGGTGGTACTTATGGTGGTACTTACACTGATACTTACAATGGTACTTATGGTGGTGGTACTACTACTACTAGTGGTGGTGGTACTACTACTACTATGGTGGTGGTACTACTACTACTATGGTGGTGGTACTACTACTACTAGTGGTGGTGGTACTACTACTACTATGGTGGTGGTACTACTACTACATTTACTACCTATGAATTGCTGCTGTAGTATCTTTGAATTACCAATAAGTGCCATAGATGTATCACTGTAACTACTATAAACTATCAATTAAAGTACCAAAGTAAATAGAAGTACAACCTTCATTACCACTGTATCTCTTAGTAATGAGATACAGTGGTAACTCTGTCCCCTAATTACTAGTAATTACCACTTTTAGTACCACAATAAGTACCTAGAATTACCACTGTAAGTACCACAATAATTACCACTGTAAGTACCAATATAAGTACCACTGCAAGTACCACAATAAGTACCAAGAAGTACCACTGTAATTACCACTGTAAGTACCACAATAAGTACCGCTCTCATTTCTAGTAATTACCACTGTAAGTACCACGGACTTACTGGCCCGTAATGTAAAGTGTTATCGAAACGGTAAATAAGTTGTCTTAGATCAATATCGCATCATCTTTCCAACAAATTGGGCCAGTCGTGCACCGTAGTGAAAAAACATGTCTCTAGATTCACCTACGCTGCAGCCTTTTGACCATCGTCCTAAACCTCCTTGTTGTGCTTTCAGATCGCACGTGTAAGCTGTGGGACTTGTCGACTAACCAGGAGGTGGTCACCCTGAAGGGGCACCCCAACAACGTGGTGTCCGTGAAGTACTGCCCCTCGTCGAGACTGGCCTTCTCGGTGTCCTCGTCCTACATCAAAGTCTGGGACGTCCGGGACGCCAACAAGTGTGTGCGGACCCTCACGTAAGTCCTAACCGAACCAAAAAGGAGAAAGCGATTTGTGCAGAGTCGACGTGAGTGCTCGAGCAAACGCCTACGTGTTCTGGAGCATGTGCCGTCGTGGCAGCTCGTCAGGTTCCATACTGTCTACACCCCGCCTCATCTTGGTGCACAGAAGTTTCTTTTCATCGATATGCACTGCTTTGTTTTGTTTTTCATCGCATCCACAAGGGCAAACGGCTCAAGCGTAAGCCGAAAGCCGCACTGGTCTCGTATACTTCAACCTTTCTACAGGCCGGGCAAATGACCCAGAGAGATTGTTGTCTAAAGTGTCTAAAATTGTCCAGGTTAAGAGGTGCTGGTCCCCTTAAAGCACTGGTCTTAGCAGATCGCAGGCAAAGATTGGGATAAGCAATAAATGGTGATTAGTTTGTCGTAGATTTCAAATAATTTCTCAGTTTTAAAAGATCACATACAAGCTACAGTCATTGCGGAAAAAAGTTCTTGGCTGTGCGTCTCTCACACGCTTCGTTTGTCAACAGTGAAGGGAAATCAGGATTATCTGCCAGATGTCAAACTCCTTATTAAGTCAGTTATGAAATCACACCTCACCCGCCTTGTGTTTTCGCTCCTCCTCCTCCCCCCAGGTCGTCCGGTCAGGTGGTGAGTGGCGACGCGTGCGCTGGCACCACCACCCGCACCATCACCTTCGCTCAGGGCGAGTGCCAGATCAACCAGATCTCACTGAACCCCTCTGGCTCTGTGCTCTACGCTGCGGCGGGAAACACAGTGCGCATATGGGACCTCAACAGGTAACAGGCACCGTCTTTACTTGATGAAATGTCACCTTTAAAACTTCTGCTCTATAACAGTGCTTTTCAAACTGAGGTGCATGTGCCACAAATGGCATAATAGGGCTGCTCGATTATTGAAAAAATAATAATCACGATTATTTTTGTCATAATTGAAATCACGATTATTCAAACGATTATTTGTCGCCTTTAAAAAAAAAGTCTATCTTTATTTTATTTATTTATTAATCAAAACACTACACTACACTTTGTTTTCTAGACAGTCATAAAAGTACAAATGCATGAGCCATGGCACGTGAAAAGCGAAGGGAAAATAATCCCAGCAGCCTGAAATAACGCAAGTCTGCTTGGCAAAAAAAATAAAAAATTGAAAAAAAAAATTGAAAAAAAAATAATAATAAAAAATTGAAAATAAAAAAGTTGAAAAAAAAGTTGAAAAAAAAAAATTGACAAAAAAATAATAATAATAAAATAAAATAAAATAAAAAAAAAAATATATATATATAATAGATTTTTGGCGATTATGCTAATTTTGTAATCGTTTACGGTTGTAATCGAAATCGTAATTGAATTTCGATTAATTGCACAGCCATATGGCATAATGTTTTTTTTTTTTTTACAATTTCTGTGGTTTTACCTCCTTTTCTTAATGTGAAATAATACCTGCTAAACGCTACCCCCAAGGGTCACTGCACTACACCGCCTGGTTAAAAATCAATTACACCATTTAACACTCGCTGCTTGGATTACGGCATACCATTTTATTCATTTTCTCTTTGCACATGCTAATTTCGCTCCTCCTCCACTTAGCCAATACAACATTTTTTAATTACTCTTTTATGAGGCTTCTTAATGCTTTATTCATGGTAATTGCGCTCACTTGATTAATATGACATGTTAAATGTAAACGGTTGGGTTAAACCACTGAATTATAGAGCTGTATTTCTAAGGAGCAGATGGAAGCAGAGGTGCCTGAGAAATCCCTGAGATGAGAAATCTACGTGTTATCTTGGCCCCTTGCGCCCTTTTGTGTGTGCGAGTTTTGACTGATGAAAGCATGGAGACTGCTGTGGTTCTGGAAGCTTTTAATCCCCATTGATTCTGTGTGGTGTAGGATGTGTGCCATGGGGAAGCTGACAGGACACATCGGCCCGGTTATGTGTCTCACTGTGGGGCAGTCTGCGCTCGGGAAGGACCAGGTCATTACCGGCTCGAAGGACCACTATGTCAAGGTACAGAGGAAATGATGCGGTAAAGTTCTGAGCAAGGGAATGGCTATTATTGGCACTGTTTGCCCTCCTACGTACCTCAGCTTACACAACCGTTACTTCTAATACCTCTACTTCAAGGGCGTGTACTGCTGAAAGTCATGATTGCTCATTAACAACGCTTATAACTTTGGTTCTTGACAAATCCTAAGCGAAAGTAGTATTACGGAGTTAAGGGGAAACACTACAGGCAAAACTCAATTTTTTCAGTTTTCAGGTTTTGGGCCAAATTGGTCTCTGAACATGTAAACTTTCACCCGGAAACAGAAAATATGCCTAATCTTCACAATAACATGTTTAAATATTGCGCTGATTCAATGTTCCCCCATAGACTTATATGGGAGAACACAATTTCAAGGGCCTTTTTCTCAAAACACATTTTTCCGTCATTGTGGCGACACTATGTCCACGTCAGTCGGACCTAAAGACTTCAAATTTTCCAGCCTTGGACTGAACAATATTTGGAAGATTTTTTCAGAGGGATTTTGTATTATTTAATCCCTAAGCCCCATTTATTGAGTTTTGAATGTCAAAAAATAAGGCGAAAGTTAAATTTTTTACAAAATTTTCCACTAAAAAACAGCTTATTTTAAAACTAAACAAGACATCACAAAATCCCCTCCGAAAAAGTCTTGGCAACTCATTCATCAATCAAATGAAACTGTAAATTTGAATGTAGCTCAATCCATTTTTCAGATTTCGTCGCCGAAAAGATGGGAAATTTGGGGCATTTTAGGCATAAAACACCCTGTTCTTATATGAAAAGATAAAATGACAGAAAACTTGCACTGTATTTTTTTCTCACATTTATGTCAGTGATCTACAGCAAAAGTTTCAAATTAATATCTGTAAATATAATTTTTTTCCCTATTCACCTGCAGTGTCTCGCCTTAATGTTAATGCTGTTCCTCTCCCAGGTGTTCGACGTGGCAGAGGGCACCCTGGGAAACGTAGGCCCGGCTCATAACTTCGAGCCGCCTCACTACGACGGCATCGAGTGTCTGTCTGTCCAGGGAGACGTGCTCTTCAGCGGGTCCAGGGACAACGGCATCAAGAAGTGGGACCGGGAGCAGCAGGAGCTAACTCAGGTAGGGCTCAAACCTCGCTTTACTGCCGGGTGGCTTAGGAGCTGAGGGCCACGTTGTGCGTTTTCGCTCCGTCCCACAATCCTTTTGCTCCATTGGCTGGTCCGCAACAAAAATATGAATGAAGTCTACCAAGCAAGAAAGAAAACCCCAGCAACCTTCGGAGCTTCAAAGCAAATGTTCTCCATCTTTATTTTAACCATAGACTGTAAAATAGCGATGGACGTTTATCACGGCTAACTGAAGCCCAAACTACCTTTCATGAACTGCGTTTCCATCACTGGATTTTAATGCACATTTTGAAGTTCCCCATTAGTAAGGAGTGATGGAAACACCACATTTCGTAATTAAAGGAACAGGCCACTGTTTTTCCATACTGAGATATGTTCTTACCTGTCCTTTTGTTGATGCGTACCTGTCTGGTCTGTGCGTGCCCGTGGAAGCGTGGAAGTGTGGAAGCGTGGTAGCTTCCAACTTCACCTCTTTTGAAACTATAGGAATACATTGGGAGAGGCCAAATGCTAACAACATCTTTGGTCGTCTTGTGTGACTGAGGGCACGCACAAAGACCAGACGCATCAACTCGTCTAAGCTCAGGTAAGAACATATTTACATATGTTATACAACCATGGAAACTTATGAAAATTCTCTTTTGTTATGCACATTAATTATGTGACTTTTAGACAGATATGCATTTTCTCTGATGGAAACGCAACTATGTCTAGAATAGGACCAACATTGAAATAAATCTATCGAAAGGGAAACGAAAGAAAGATGTTGTGTGTGAAATGACAAACATGGAGGTAAGAATGCCATCCATCCATCCATTTTCTTCCGCTTTATCCGGGGCCGGGTCGCGGGGGCAGCAGTCTCAGCAGAGACGCCCAAACTTCCCGATCCACACACACCTCCTCCAGCTGTTCTGGGGGGACCCCGAGGCGACACCAGGCCAGCTCGGAGACATAGTCCCACCACCGTGTCCTGGGTCTTCCACGAGGCCTTGTGCCACTAGGACATGCCTGGAACACCTCCCACGGGAGGCGACCAGGAGGCATCCGGAACAGATGCCCGAGCCACCTCAGCTGGCTCCTTTCGACGTGAAGGAGCAGCGACTCTACTCCGAGCTCCTCCTGGGTAACTGAGCTCCTCACCCGATCTCGAAGGGTGCGCCCAGCCACCCTGCGAAGGAAACTCATTTCGGCCGCTTGTTATTGACTGTGGTTTTTTTTCGGTGATTTTAGATAACCATCCATTCTTTCTCGCAATATAAAGATGCGTTGCACTGGGTGGGAAACAGCTCACGTAACTTCGAAAATGTAATGAGAAGCGGTTGATGACATTCATTTTCGCAGTAATTCAGCCGCGGTCTGGAGTGGCGTTGAGTGGACATGCATGTCGTGCAATCAGGGGGTGACTTCGATGGGCTTGGACTTGATTTAATTCTGGTAGTCTCGATTTAGTCCTGATGTTGACCTAGTTTAAGCCTGCCATAGTCCTGCCATAGTTCTTTTCAGAGTTAGTTTAGGTTAGTCCTGGAAAATGACCTTTTTAAGGGGAGACACTACAGGCAAAACTCAATTTTTTCAGTTTTCAGGTTTTGGGCCAAATTGGTCTCTGAACATACAAGCTTTCACCCGGAAACCAAAAATATGCCTAATCTTCACAAAAATATGTTTAAATATTGCGCTGATTCAATGTTCCCCCATAGACTTATATGGGAGAACACAATTTCAAGGGCCTTTTTCTCAAAACACATTTTTCTGTCATTGTGGCGACACTATGTCCACGTCAGTCGGACCTAAAGACTTCACATTTTCCAGCCTTGGACTGAACAATATTTGGAAGATTTTTTCAGAGGGATTTTTTATTATTTAATCCCTAAGCCCCATTTATTGAGTTTTGAATGTCAAAAAATAAGGCGAAAATTTAATTTTTACAAGTTTTTCCACTAAAAAAACAGCTTATTTTAAAACTAAACAAGAAATCCAAAATCCCCTCTGAAAAAGTCTTGGCACCTCATTTACTAATAAAATGAAACCATAAATTTGAATGTAGCTCTATCCATTATTCAGATTTCGTCGCCGAAAAGATGGGAAATTTGGGGCATTTTTAGGCATAAAACACCTTGTTCTTATACGAAAAGATAAAATGACATAAACTTGCAATGAATTTTTTTCTCACATTTATGCCAGTGATCTACAGCAACAGTTTCAAATTGATATCTGTAAATATATTTTTTTTCCCTATTCACCTGCAGTGTCTCGCCTTGTTAGCCCTGGTTTCGACTCTAGTGTGCTAGATAACCTTCATGTCAGCATTAACTGTATTCTCTCTCGTATATGTATTTATACTGGAGGGCCACCACTGCTCCGATGAAATAAACCACCCCCACCCCCCCCCCCCCTCGTCCCCTGTGAGCAGTTTGTGGAGCTGCATATGATAATTATGGACATATTAATGAGAGGTGTGGGCGATGCAACCCGCTCATTTTCCATACATATTTAGACGCACGCACTTCACTTACACGCAGGGATCTGAAATATTTATACGAAACGGGGCTAAACAACCACCGGCCACTTTAATAGGTACACTCGGGTGATGGAACGGCACACAGATGGGATCGCTCACAGTCTCTTAAAGACACTTTCTTCTCCGTTCTCGGACTCCGGAGCGAAACGGGAACCACACAAACCGCTCAGTAACATAACAGGACTTACCCAGACAAAATTAAAGGGGCTAGATGGAAGTTAGCCATTTTATACTCACTACTGCCACCTCAGGTCATACGTGTAGCTGCACCTTCTATATAGAGCTCGTGCGTGACGGCACTTCGGACCCGAATTAACACCTTTTTGAGTGACAGTGCAACAGGTCTGAGCTCATTCTACACATTAGGACATGGCTGGAACATGTAGGGGGAGGAAAATACTTAATTTTAACATTTTTAAACTCCTTATAGTCCCTTTAAGCGCTAGGACTGCAAGGCTTATCGATATCGAATCACAATCAAGGTTTTGATCACTCAAGAGGCTGAGGTTTGTTTTTTATCTTCTGTCTCTGTATTTGAGTGATAGATGTTCTCTGATCAGAATTGTGGGGCCTCTGATCTCAGGTTCAGCTGCAACAGAAAAAGGTTTGTCTGAGTTAACCTAAAGCAGATTCTAAAGTGTTTAGATAGATGCTTTGTGATTCCATCCTGGACTTATTTTAGTCACGTGGCTGTCCTCCAGAGGTACACTGAATGTCGGGGAAACTCCTCCAGCAGAGGGCGCTGGCCACATAAAACCAACCATTTTTAGAAAGTAGATTATTGTGTACTGTTCTATTATTATGTGGCTACGCTAGTTCCTCTGAGCTGAAGCTGTGGGCGCTAGTACTTCCTGCCCGTATTGATTTCCATTTAGATGAGCTTAGACTCCAATCATCGTATTTCCTTCAGATTCTGTGGTGGACAGTGAGTTCCTGGTAGATGATCACTTACTTTAGGTTAATGAGTTGCTGCACAGTGTAAATATTTCCGTAGAGGAGACGTCTATGTTTATAAGGATCAGTGAGTTTGTCTTGAAGCTAAAGGCTAACATTCATTTAATTTATATTTTTATTTTACTATCAAATTTGAAATAGTGCCTCAAATATAAACTAATCTGCATATAAACCATCTTGTCCTACTTTAATTTTTTTATCGCTATATATTTTTATTCCATTTTTTATAGCATGTTAGCCTTTAGCTTCAAGACAAACTATCAATCCTTTATGATCACAGGCGTCTCCTCTGAACTTGTTACATCAAGGTTTGAACACACAGTAAATGATCATCTACCAGGAAACTCACTGTCCACCACGTAATCTTTAGAAAATATGATTATTATTCCAGCAGGTCTGAGCTCATTTCTATAGGAAAAGAACACAGACAGGAAGTACTGGCGCTCACAACTTCAGGACAGAGGAGCTAGCATAGCCATACCGTGCAACTAGCCAATTGTGGAGCAGTTTGAGCGAGAATATGTTGTTTGACTAAAGTCTAAAAGTAACATGACTCCCTTCACTCATCATTTTAGCCTTTAAATGGATCAAATATAAAAATCACAAATTGAATCACAATCACAAATATCTGTCCAAATAATCGCAATTTGTTGTTTTGTCAGAATCCTGCGGCCCTATTAAGCGCCCCCTAAAGGCAGCAGTTATTATTTATATTTGATTTATAAGATCCCAGAGCAGACCTGGCTTTGATAATGTCATTAATAATGTCGCCCATGAAAACATCTGAAAGCCATTAATTCATTAACTCATTATGAAGGATGTTTGGCGAGTGGGCGGAGTCTGAAATGTCTTTGTGCTTTGTCACGGGGACTAACGGACCTTTTAATGAAATTGGAAAAGCGCGTGCCTAATATTGTGCCTAGTTTCTATCTCATTGGATTCGCTGTGATCCACTACTCATTCAGCGCATCTTGCTACTGGCTTGTAGGTCGCACACTCCACATTAGCGCAAGTCAAACAGCTAAAGAGCGTCTTTAGCCTCTTTCTCAGTGCGTAATAGGATCATCGCATGGCCACGGGGTGCAGTACGGCATAATAGAAAGTGGAGTCTCAATGTATTTATGCATAATGTCTTCAGGGCGAAGCTGCTTATGCATTTTGATTCACCCAAGATACAGAAATAGCTGCTTCCAGAGGCTTTTCGGATTCTAATCACATGCGTAAGTGCATCTGCAAAATCCGGCGAGTATGGCTTAGGTGCGTGTCTCACCGTGATTATTCGGCTTTTGTTCCAGGATGTTTCTGACTTCTTTGACTTGGCATTGCTGCTTATTTCATGGAGGTCAGAGGTCACTGGAACGAAGCATTTAGTCACACTCACCCTTTATGTTGACAGAGGCAGAGCCGCAGCATTGGTTGTTCATTGATTGTAGTGTTTTTCTGGAGTTGTCAGGTCTCCATTTACCTGATCCAAGTCGGCCATGTTGCTCTGTCAGCCTGACTGGCTCTACTTTAAAGGAACAGGTCACCGTTTTTCCATTCTGAGATAAGTTCTTCCCTGAGCTTAGACAAGTGGATGCGTACCTGTCTGGTCTTTGTGCCTGTGGAAGAGCTTTGTCACTTCCAACTTCACCCCCGTTTGGAGCTGTTGGAATATGCAGGGAGAGGCTAAATGCTAACAACATCTATGGTCGTTTTGCGTGACTGAGCGCACACACAACAACCAGTGTGTTCAGGTGGGAGTTAAGGGGTTAAAAAAAAAAAAAAATGGCTAAAATGAAATTCATCAAACCACAAACAAATAATAGCACTCTGGTAAAATAGCAAACACATGCTACAATAAAATATCAGATTATATGCTAATGAAAATATGGCTATTTTATCTACATGATCTGGCGACCCCCCAAATTTGTCTCGCGACCCCCAGGTTGAGAACCACTGGCTTAGACGATGCCTATTCAATAACGTTTTTGGAGGAAAAAGACAATACTTTACAATATTTTTCTAAGAATAAAGGCTGTAGCTACAATCACATTATAAAGCAACAAGCGGGAATGTTACACACACAAATGTTTTGACTTTGAAAGCTTTAAAGTCCCCTCTGTGAATTATTAAATGCCTTGGCCCTGTGGCTTTAACACAGACATCCCTATTTCATGAGTCCTCATTAGTGAATAGCACATGGTTAGAATTCCTCCTCGACAAAGATGGTGGCCAAAAGGGCTCTGACGGGACTCTTGGCTGAGAGTCCAGCACCGTATTGCGCATTCCTTGCGAGAAACGGCGAAGGCGGCATCTGTGCAGAGGTCGGTGCCAGGGCTCTGTTGGAGATTCTCATAAAAAAAGAACTAAAAAAAAAAACCATGGGAACATCTGCTGTGGCTGCACGCCGCTGTCCGTGGTGCTGATGGAGAGGAGAGGCCTCGTGTTTGCTACAGAGACATGCGCAAATATGACATTGCATCTAAATCATTGCTCGAAGCGGACGTGTCGTGCATAATTGCGGCTCCGACACTTGCTTTTGGGCACGCCAGCCTTGATTTTTCACATTTTTTGGCGAGGTTAGGTTAAACTATATTGTCCCATAGGGAAATTTGTCTTGGACTTGCCATGATGGAATAGGGCTCTGTCATAACAATCATTACACAAGGCCAAAGAGAACATACAAGACCCGGACATAAAGTGCTTTCTGCGCTTGCTATGAAGAGCAACCGATACTGGAATAAAAGAGTGTTTGTATCGATCGCTTGTGGCTCTTCCAGGCCGATATCGTTTCCCCGACGGTAGAAGCTCATATCCATTAAAGAGCACATGAGGAGGTTCTTTGAGAAGGTTTTCTGCCTGTGCCAGGAGTCAGACAAAGGACTCAAAGTTTGTAAAGACGGATACACTTTTCCTACCAATCATTTTCATGGCTTTTCGGGATGATTTTGGTTCTACATAGGACAGTAAGAGAGCAGAATCAGGCAACCATGCTGTTTCTGGTTAGACTTTCCAGAACATCATCATAAAAACGAGACATTATTTTTGGGCTCACAACAAACAATCTCAATCTTCTTTAAAAAATGAAGCCCCTGAGACAATATGTGTCACAGAAAATCTACTTGTACATTCCACTGGAGCCGTTTGTCTACATACTGTAAACACCAAGATGTTTTAATGACTCAGCTGTTCTATTTCGCTACCACCACCGTTGTTTTCATGATTATGACAAAGTTTTAAATCCCATGTAGGACGAGGAGAGCGGGTGCTTAGGGGAAAAGTCCTGTTCACAATGACACTCCTGCCAGTGTGTACTGTGGGGTAATCGGTTTGTCAGAAGCTATAAAGCCAAGACATTATTATTATTTATTAATAAAAGGTTAGTACAGCCTGTCAACCTTCATCCCAGTTTCCCCGATGGTCCTACATAATTGATTAGTTTAAATACTAATACTTAACACCATTTTACGATGAAACTGACTAAAACATGACTGAAAGTATCACATTTACAAATGACTAAAACTAAAACCATTTTCGTCCAAAAGACTAAGACTAAAACTAAAAAGGCTGCAAAAAAACAACACTGGTTACAAGGACTGTAGCAGTTGAGCTAACTCACGGTTCGGTTCACGGTGAAAGTGCAATGTAAAAAGTAGTCTCAATTTTCGATGCTGCTTTGCAATAAAATGTGCCCAACAAAATAAAATTTAAAATAAAATAAAAAACACACTGCAGCGCATTTGACTTGAGGCTTGTGTTTTGACTTTTCTCAGACAACATTCTGCTTGGACTTTTTTGGAAACAAAGCTTTTGAGGCAGATTATGATCAGGTTGGATCTGGTGCGCTGGATCTGTCACTCACCGCAGCCTGATCATCAGCAGAACTCTGAGAAACCTTTTCAAATCCAGGCAGATTCCATGTGTGTTTGCAGGATGTAGCTTTGCAGGTCTGGAGTGTCTGCAGCCTTCAGAGTAGTGGTTAGTGATGAGAGCTTATGCGCTGTGTTCGAGTGGGCACACACATGTTATGCGCCCCGGAGTTTAGATATTAATGTGTTAATGCTTTTTTTAATGCACTTAAGCACGGTGCATATTGTCAGACATTTGCACTGCGGTGCACCATGGCACAGTGACGCCACGTCCCGCCGGCGTACCGTTAAATGCATTCCTATCCCATTAAATGCAGTCCTATACCATTAAATGCAGTCCTATACCATTAAATGCAGTCCTATACCATTAAATGCATTACTATACCATTAAATGCACCATTAAATGCATTCCTATACCGTTAAATGCAGTCCTATACCATTAAATGCAGTCCTATACCATTAAATGCATTCCTATACCATTAAATGCATTACTATACCATTAAATGCACCATTAAATGAGATGAGATGAGATGGTACTTTATTGATCTCACAGATGGAGAAATTGCATTCGATGAGAGAGCATCCGGCAGCAGCACCCATTCAGTGCGCACCACTCTTTTTTTTTTCCTTGGCGAAAGATCGTTGTGTCGCGGCCGCATTCCTATACCATTAAATGCAGTCCTATACCATTAAATGCATTTCTATACGCACCACAGTCACATTTCCCCGCATGTGACTAGTCAAAATGATAGATTTGGGTAAGACAAAGGTCCTATAAAACGCATGGACATATCCATGTAAAAATGGATGTACAATGTTAATTTTTACAGATATTGTTGACCTGTTTGAAATATATGTTCAAGTGGTAGCATTTTTATAGGCTCAGAGTGTGTTTTGGTTCCACCTATCTATTGCAGGTTAAATGTATCTTTGAGTTGTACTGTGGACCTTTATTTTCATCAAAAAATGTTGGCGAAAATAAAGACAATCATTCTTTTATTCAGTGCTGTAGTTGATAACTTGCCAATAGTGGATCTGATAGTCAAACTGATTGTTGTGGCTACAACTAGAGACTCACATGCATTATGTAAATTCCATAAGGGACATTAACAGCAATGATTTTAATTTGGAGGCGTCATTTTACAGGCAAGTGAATCAAAATGACCTTCTTCAGTAAACCCCTACTGGCTACTGCCAATATAGATTGGGTCATGTGACTGCAGTCCTTTGGGGTCAAAGACCATCTCTTTGGTTTTACCAACGCCTCAGTCTATTTCTGGAAGTTACAAAGATGCTCAAAATGATTGTGTCGTCTGAGAATTTTAAAAATGTTGTTTGGCTTTTGCTTCTAAACTCGTTAAGTAAAAAGGACAGGGGAACATGCACCTCCTTGGGGTACTCCAGTGCTGCTTGTTTTTACATCAGGTAAACAGTTATTTACCCTCACGTGCTGTGACCTGTTTGTTTAAAAGGAGCAAAACCACTTCACAACTGCTTCCTGTAAGTTTTACAGTTTTAGTAGTAAATAAGTAAGTAACTAACAATAATGTCTGTGTATGAAAAAGACACTTTATCAGCGAGGACAGTGTAGGTTTATCATCTTGTTGTTAAGTCGAGCAGCTAACAAATAGATGGCATCATATTTTTTTTTATTCCCAGGAGTTCTGCGGGGCATTTTAAAAGCATTAATTAATCAACTTTAGAAATCTCTTCACAAAACAACCCAAAGCTGTTGTGGAGATCGCTGACATTTATGCGTTTGCGGAGGTGGATCCTTTAAACATTTCAGCGACTTCGAAAGTGGGCAACATTGTCTTTTTACTAAACACACATTTGTTTGTCATTTCCAAACATCGCCCATGAAAACATCTCAAAGCCATTATTTCATTAGCTTGTTATGAAGGATGCTTTGTGCGTGGGCGGAATCTTAAATATATTATTCTAGCAACAACTCCGACGTAGTAAGAAACCACAAGAACGGCTCTGTCTCTGAATATTTCTCTTAATTGTATGGATTTGAATAAATACACGCACAGCAGTTGTTTGTCTCATCTCTGGCGATATGTGCCAATTCCAAATAAAGAAATATATGTGTATTCCTTAAATATTTGTGAAACCTTCAGCTCGGTGTCTCCTTGGGGAGTCCCGCCCCTCAGTTTGGGAACCCCCTCTCTAAAGAACTAAACATCAACAACATTACACTCGAATCATCTCTCAATATTTTTAATTGTGTATTTAAGTGATTAATTAGCTCTGCCCTCCCCTGGTAAATCTGCTTCTGCGGGAGGTTTTGATCCGCACTAAATTAATATATTCCAATTAAACGGCTTTAAGACATGCCTGGTCTCCAAACGGTAATTAATTTGAGTTTGAATCCGTGTCATAACCAGATAAAAACGGTCTTTTACGGCGACAGATAATTAAGAGAGTGGGGGATAAACTGTTTCCAAACCAGGACTGGAAAGAACGATTTAAGATGAATCTGACTTGAGATGGAATGTTTGTTGAGTCTATAACGTTTTTGTAACTTGTTTGCTTGAGCCGTCTAACAGCGGACGCCATGTTGGTGCCAAAGCGTGTCTAAAATGGGAAAGTTCTGTTTTATTTATGTATTATATTTGACCTTCATTTCCCCAAACGTCCCACTGAGGTTTCAAAACGTCTTTCTGTTTCATGGTGAATCAAACATTGGACCAGCCATTATTGCTTTCACACTGTCAGAGGAGGGAGTAAGTCACTGAATAAGTCTCGAAGTCCAAGTCAATTGGTGTTAAGCCTTTTCAACAAAATAAAAGCATATTTGAATGCTCCAGTTTATGCACAAAATGACTGGGACAGCATTTTAAGGCAGGGGGCCCATGGGGGGGATACTTTAGAAAAATTCAAACAAGAAACATGTGCTGCTTTTCTCAGCAATCTGGAGGATTAATATTATTATTATTTTTTAAATGTGTTAGGTTCTGGCAGTTTTTCTGGCAGTGGTTCCCCTGCAATGCCCCAGCCCCTGTATACTCGGATTCGCCCCTGCTCAAAGTAGATTTAGAGCAGGGGTGTCAAACATATGGCCTGATCAGGCCCGTGTTATGATTTAATCCGGCCCCTGCCCTGTAGAGCATCAATTCCAGAGTGTGTAAGAAAAAGTATGTCTCTAGCCCATTCCTGTGCGGAATTTAATTTAAAAGAATAACCAGAATGCTCATTCCAGCCACTTGGGGGCATTAAAGGAATAGGCCACGTTTTTTACATACTGAGATATGTTCTTACCTTAGCTTTGACGAGTTCTTTAGGACCTGTCTGGTCTTCTGCGCTGTGTTTACGTGACGGAAGGCACGGGGCCTTCCGTCACGTAAACACAGCGCAGACGGCGTTAGCATTTAGCCTCTCCCTCTCTCCTCTATAGCTCCAAAACAGGTCAAGATAGAAGCTACCAAGCTCTTCCACGTTTTCCCTATTTAAATATGGTTACGTGAAGTGTTCCACTACAAAGTATAATTACACAAAATTAAACAATGTGGATTTTCTAAGCGGATAAAAGGGGGAACTATATTGTAAGGCGTAATAATACCAGGAGTAGTTTGACATCCATACAGTAATCTTCACTTTACTGCGCGGATGCCAAATTACTCCTGGTATTATTACGCCTTACAATATAGGGCACCGGCATAATAAGAGTTCAGGATATGAACAACACATTATATAGCCACATGGTAAATGGACAGTCTGCCCCAGGGCAGCTGTGGCTTCAATAACAGCTTACCACCACAGAGTGAATGAATAATGACTATATAGCACTTTGAGGAACTTGTGACACAGGCTTGTAAAGTGCAATACAAGTGTAAGCCTTTGTTAATAATGAAGCTACAGTAAAGTTCCTCCTGCCTGGACTACAACAACAATTTTAAAAAAAGACACTGGTCAAGCTTTCCAGTCGAGAAGCTTTTAGATTTGGGTAAAGCCGAACTGGAGAAAATGTGACTATTGATTTCACAAATTGAAAAATTCAATTCCAAAAGTGGAGCATTCACTTTTTCACTCACAGCGAGCTAAAAACAAAAAAAAGCCTCATGGTATCAGTTGGTTATCGGATACTGGTAGATCCTCAAAACCCCAGTATCGTATCGGAAGCAAACACGCTGGATCGGTGCATCTCTAGTCATAATGAATTTAATGAAAAAGCATTAATTTGAATTCCAGCTGGCATTATTATTCCTTTGCTCTAAAAGTGCGCATTATGCTTAGACATTTGGTAATAATGTCAAACACATCTTTATCACTGTCTCACACTTTGTTGGTTAGAAAATGCATTTTACTAGCTACTGGTGAGCTTTTAGCGTTAGCCTCCCTACCCAGCATTGTAAGAGGCACTTTAGTTCATCCATTAGCTTGTGTCAGTATATTGCTCTCTTCCTGTGTTTGTTCAGAGGCGTTTTTCGATGCACGGATCGTTGCGTCAGGGATATTTTGAGAGCGCGTGGATCCCCGGTGAAAGCTCGGTTGTTGCGCAAAGTGCTGGTGTCACAGTTTTTAAAGGCCGAACAGAGACAGATACTCGCCGTCAGGAGGGTGGTTTATTTCGGGAAAGTAATAACATAAACAAAGTAATTACTGCGGCGCGCTCTAATATCACACGCTACAGTACATTAGCGCGTCAAGATGAGTTTGAAAGGTGGCAAGAGGCTCTCAAGTGTTTTTGGCTAACTTCCTGTTTGGCCGGTGTGGGGTAAAGACTACTTCCTGTCCACTTTTTAATTTAAATAAGATATAGAATAAGAAAGTAAAAATAAAAGAAAACTTAAATAAACGTCAAGCCGGGTGTGTCAAGGGGGCAGCTTAAATAAAGAAAGGAAATAATTCCACACGTGTCCAGCAGAGGACGCTGACATAAGAAGGGATCAGGATATATCCATCCATCCATCCATCCATTTTCTTCCGCTTTATCCGGGGCCGGGTCGCGGGGGCAGCAGTCTCAGCAGAGTTGCCCAGACTTCCCGATCCACACACACCTCCTCCAGCTGTTCTGGGGGGACCCCGAGGCGACACCAGGCCAGCTCAGAGACATAGTCCCACCAGCGTGTCCTGGGCCTTCCACGAGGCCTTGTCCCACTAGGACATGCCTGGAACACCTCCCGCGGGAGGCGACCAGGAGGCATCCGGAACAGATGCCCTAGCCACCTCAGCAGGATATAAACAACACATTATAGCCACGTGGTAAATGGTCAGTCTGCCCCCGGGGCGGCTGTGGCTACAATAGTAGCTTACAACCACCAAATGCTAAGTGGATGAATAATGACAACACAACAAACTTGTGACACAGGCTTTGTTCAGAGCAATACAAGTGTAAGCCGAAGTTACAGTCAGGCTCATTATTATTCATTCATTGATAAAAGTTTCCTCAACAGTATTTTCCCAATTAAAGCAAATTTTACCCCAGCAATAGACTCTCGATATATTTTGGCCCCCAGCGAAATTTACTTGGAGACCCATTTTTCACGCTGTGTCTATAGGGTCTAATAATATCTGAAGACGTTTTAGCAATTCAGAATTCAGTCTTCTCTCAAGTGCTACTCCTTGATGTGTAAAATGCCCACTGGGCTCTGCATCTTTTTCAATCAACAATTCAAAAATAATTACAATACGCAATCAAATAAAGAATTGTGCAAATAATAATCGCATCATGATAATCGCGTCAGTAAAGAGTGATGGAAACTCCAATTCTATCACCTTGTTTGAGCTGTTTCTTCATTTTTCATGTATCGGAGGACGAGCCTTTTATTGATTGACTTCGTCCGTTTTTCTCCGCAGCAAATCCCTAACGCTCACAAGGACTGGGTGTGCGCGCTGGCCTTCGTCCCGGGGCGCCCCCTGCTGCTCAGCGCCTGCCGCGGCGGGATGCTCAAAGTCTGGAACGTGGACAACTTCAGCCCAATCGGAGAGGTCCGCGGTCACGACAGCCCCATCAACGCCATATGCACCAACTCGAAGCACATCTTCACCGCAGCCAGGTAAGAGAGAGCCACAGAGGGCGTGCAAGTGATGTTACGGCGCAGCAATGGCGCTAGAACAGGAGGAGGCATGGGCTGTGCTAGTCGCAGTTTGTTTTTAATGAGGTAACAACACTGTAACATGGTGAAAATCTCTAGTAGACGCAAACCTCTCTCTGGGAGCGAACAAGAACCTACATCAATGTACTACATTTGACCATCAGGGCAAGTTCCCAGGTTGACATGACTTTTGGAACTCTTGGCAATTGTCTGGAGTCTGAATAGATACAGACGGCATATCTAATTATTCAAAAACTACTGTAACAAATGCTGAAATATGAACATAGTTTCTACTAAATAATGATACAAAGACATGGGGAGGAGCAAAATGGTTCAACAGCCCATAAATACATGAATAATATAGAATGCTAACTTGATGCTACATGTTAGCATCGGGCTAATGCTAACGGTTAGCTAGCGCTTGCTACAACTGCCGTTTTTTTCACTTCTACTGAACAATCTGCTGTGAGAAAATATCCATATGGGCCCGATTTACACTTGACTTTATTTGTGTGTGATAAATAAGTTGATATTCCACCAGAAAATGGCAAAAAAGAGTGGAAAATTGTGTTTCTCTAAAGATTCTATTTTCCCCCTCGGCGAAGCCACGCCCCCTTCTATGACGAGATGCCGTCTGTATCTATCAGTTATTGTTGCTAACATGCCGTAGTAGAAAAAAAAAAGTTAAAAAGTTGCGTAGGGGAAGACCTTTTGACTAAAAAAGCTACGAACTTGCTCAGAGACGGGTACGCTCTTGATCTTCATTTAACGACCATGTAGGAAACTCAATCTGGGATAGTTTTTGTCCAGCAATAAAAGTTCTGCAAGACTTTACTTAGCTGTAATATCTGTTAGCGCTAAATTAGTGTTAGCCTCTAGCTTCAAGGCTAAAACGTGTTGTTAGTAATCATCTGATCAAGCGCTGTTTTTCTGCCACGCACTGGTTTGATATTTATTTCAGTGAGACACGGCTAACTCTTCATTGGAATAAAACCCAGACAGGAAACAGTTTTTACGAGGGGCGTCCAACAGGCGGCACGCGGGCCAAATCCGGCCCCATGAGATGATTCAATCCGGCCCCTGACTTGTAGAGCACAAATAGAGTAGCCTGGCATCCAGACTAATCTCCGATGTTTATTAATTAATAAACAGGAGACTAGTCTGGCGACCCTGTCGTAGAAAAGCTACTGCTTGAGGCGGGACTAATGTGGGACAACCGAGCGCATAACAGCCAATGACAGGAAACAGTTTTTACGAGGGGCGTCCAACAGGCGGCACGCGGGCCAAATCCGGCCCCATGAGATGATTCAATCCGGCCCCTGACTTGTAGAGCACAAATAGAGTAGCCTGGCATCCAGACTAATCTCCGATGTTACTTAGCCACGCCCCCTTCTATGACGAGATGCCGTCTGTATCTATCAGTTATTGTTGCTAACATGCCATAGCACGCGGCGTGGCCAGGGTTGTGGGTAAAAGCCTATCATGAGAATTCTTTCCCCCCGTGTATATTATAGCAGAGTCCAAATCGGGTCTTTACGATTGTTTTTGACACCGTCTTACTTCCAAAAGCTAAGCAGATCCTTCCAGTAGAGGTGGACGGATGCAACCTAGCCGCTAACTCGTAGCGTCAAGCCAATGCTAGCTTTATGGTTACCATCATAGAAGTAAAAAGGAGATGTGGCGCTTCGATCCTAACTCATGCGGACAAAAGCAAGTCAGCTACAGTCTGGGAAAGTTTCCAGTGTCCGTCAACCTACTCAATGTATTTTCCCTAGAGCTGTTAGTGTTATCCACCAAACACCGCAAATTATAAACAATCCAGATGTTTTCAGCTGTTGTCAGTCCATCCACCACATGCAGGTGAGGTCAAAGCCTAGTTATTATCATTACTGAATGTACAGACCATTTAAGATTTTACTTAAAAATAGCCTCTGAGCTAAATGCTAAATCAAATTCAGTTGAGGTTCTGCTTTTTATGGGGCCAACTATGCATCCAGTGGCCTCCGAACATCATCTTGTAAGATATTAATGACAAAGAAATTATATAAATGCCACAAAAAGAACCACTTTGCTCCTCTGTATCTTTGCTTAGTAAAAAAGTACATGCATAATTCAGCATTTGTTAAAGGGGTTGTGCAGCAGTCGACGAAACGGGAGCATTCCCCAAGACGCTGTGAGTATCTATGGCACACTGGTTTCCCTAATTAGCCAAAACCATACACAGTTGACTAATCCTCCAGATCGGGTCGCCCGCTGCTCCTGACAAAGCCCAGCGGGACTGTACGTTGGAGGGATCAGACGCAGAGGACAACTCCCTGGAAGGATAAATTTAACTCCTCTGTATCTCGTCTCTCTCTCTTCTCTGTTCTCCTGCAACTCCCTCCCTCGCTCAGTGACTGCCGGGTGAAGCTGTGGACGTACGAGCCTGGTTTAACCCCGTGTTTGCCGCGGAGGGTTCTGGCCATCAAAGGGCGAGCCACCAGCCTGCCCTGAACCACCGCCCTCCTCTGGTACCTCTGACTACAGCGCCCTCTTTCGCCCCCTCTTTCTTTCATCCACTAACTATTTATTTTGGTTGTTTTTTCAGAGCATCGTGCTTGCTTGCATGGCTTAGCAGTTTGACTGTCTTTTCCGAAGCACGCTGTTGGTGAATGCTCGATGATTTCATTTATGTTTCTGGTTTGAAAGCTGCTCCTGTGTTGCATTACTTCATTGTCGACAGGTCATGAACACCAAGTAGTGTTCGGCAAACCGGTTTAGGTTTGGGCTTGTCCTGTTTCATTTCAACACCTCGTGCACGCTGCCGTTTTTGTCTTGATGATAGACCATGTGCTTCTTTGATTGGCTAATCGGCCCATATATTTGGACATTTGGACTGTAAAGTGAAGAGGATAGACTTTTAGCCGAGTCTTTGATGCTTATTGGCCAAAACGCCATGGCTTGATTCAGTTACACCCAAGAGTATCTAGAATAAAAAGCTAAGGGCTGTCATATCTTTCATTTTTGTAGATTTTGTAGACAGATCGATAGATAAATACATGGAAGGAAAAAAAAGTTGCTATGGGGAAGACCTTTTGACTAACAAAGCTACGAACTTGCTCAGAGACGGGCACGCTCTTGATCTTCATTTAAAAACCATGTAGGAAACTCAATCTGGGATAGTTTTCGTTTGTCCAGCATTAAAAGTTTCTGCAAGACTTTACTTAGTTTTAACTTTTATATAAATATACAGGAAAAAGGTCAAGGCAATGCAACTTTATTATTATTTCGCACAACTCAAGGCAACTCAATGCGACGGCAAACTTATTCCGACAAGATAAACGAATGTGGCCAAGGCTGGAACGAAGGTCCTTCTGAAGAGCTCGGACTTGGTGATGACTTCGGTGTCATCAATCTGTGGCTGAAGGTGCTGTTGTTGATCAGCTTCAGGGCCTGAGAGCGGTTACTCATGATGGCCTTGAGCTTTGAGAGCATCCTACCCCACCGTGCCACCCCCAGAGGCTGCGTTTTGAATCACTTTGTTTAGCCTGGTCATGTCCGCAGCATGAACGTCCTCCCCATCCAGTGGCAAATTGGTCCTATTCCTCCTTTGCTCTATAAATCTTGTTCTTGTAAAGCCAATGAATCCCCGAAGTGTCTCTGGGTGTGAACATGTTGAGTCAGTGACCTTTCACAAATGAAAATCTCTCGTTCACAGATGAATAGATTTGCTCTCTGAAATTTAATGATCAAAAAGTTACATCTTGATTTCAGATTTCAGGTCCTCGCTCCCTCTCACCTCGAAGAACACCCCGTGCCTTCTAAATTGTTTTCTTACAAACACAATTTTCAGTCTCAAGGCTTAATCTTTTCCCTATAACCTGTTGCATTTGTCTTTGCAAATTAGAGCAGCACTGTCCGCATGACAACACTTAAAAAAAAAAAAACTCCCAAAGTGCAAGCCTGAAACTGCCCTTTGCTTATTGGAGAGTACAGCAACCAATGCTTAAGCTGAGCGTTTTGAGGACATCTCCCAATGAAAGGGGTAAAAAAAACCGAGGAGGGACATTCAGCAAAATGTCAGAGCCGAGCATCTGTAAGACTGTAAGACTGTAAGCTGCACACGTACTGAAGTGCACATTTGACTGAAATATGAACTGTTTAACTCCATATCGTTAGCCACATAGCATAATTGCCTAACTAATTTTTGTTTTGATTTTGGAAAACATGTAAAAAGGCGTTTTATAGGAAACACATTGTTTTTCTTATTTTTCTTATTGCCATTTTAACAATACATAATTACTTAGGCAGTTATGCTATGTGGCTAACGATATGCTCTTCAGTACATTTTAGAAGCATCGGTGAATATATACAAAAATATACAAAGCAAACCAAACAAGACATGAACACAACATAGCCTGAAACGAGAAACAAGAACACAAAAAGAAAGACGGAAGAACAACAACCATTTATGTTACCGAAAATGGTACGCATGAAAATATAACTCAGTGGTGCTTCAAAACTGCGACATCTTATCCCTCTACCTCACGAAACTAGCAGGATGAAGCGGTTTCCTGACAGAAAAAAAAGCTAACACTAGCTTAACAGTACTGCATTAGCAAGCTAACAATTTGCATTAGCTTTGCAATACTGTATGACGGCCATCTTACCCCATCGGCAACAGGATGAAGCAGGTTCCCTACAGAAAACAAACTCACATTAGCTAGCATTAGCATTAGCAATACTGTATAAAAGCCATCTAACCCTTTTATCTCACGGAACTAATTTTAAAAAAGGCAGATTCCATGCAAAAAACGCCCCTCAAACTAGCTATCAATCATTAGCTTAACAACATTTATTTATAATTTATTAATGTTTGTGTTTTGTTTTTGTTTTCTCTCGTGGAAGTCTGTAAACTGGGTTAGGCGTTATAAGTTTTCACTTCAGCCTAAACCCTTTCGGTCGTGTTGTACACAAAGAATTGGAAATGTATTTATGTTTAAAGGAATGAACTGACCGAATAAAGTACTACTACTACTAATAATGCATTCGCTAAACAATTAGCATTAGCTTAACAATACTGTATCACAACCCAAGGAGAACAAAAAAACATTATGAACTCACAAAGGGAGGAAACTGTAAAACAAAGACTGAAAACTATAACTATAATCTCACTGGACGCACGCTTTGTAACTAGCTAACTGCCAGCATTGCATCTTCAACGCCTTGTTTTTTTCTCCCGTTGTGTTGACGAAAACGTTGTCTGTGTGGCATGTTTTGAAGCACATTTTTAAACCCCTTCTCTGAAAGTTTGTATTGTACCCGTCACTCACTCATCTTATATTTTTCTTACCTTTCTGTCTGTTTCCAGCGACAAGACTGTGAAGATCTGGCTGTCGAAGGTGTGGAGGAAGAGGTGACAAGACCCGATAATTGCAAACGGCGGCCATCTTGTCTTCCCCCACTCCAAAACAAGACACAAAACTTCCGCAACACAAGATTTCAAGGAAGGATTATCCGCCGCCGCCTTCTTCTTCTTCTTCTTTTTCTCTTACTGCCAATTTCCAAGTGCCATTTTTGAGGAACTGGGGCAACAACAGATCTATTACATTTGGAGAGGATTGACCGGACGGCTATCCATAGGTTTCAAGTGCTGTACAATTCAGCCGTAGCAATAAACGATTCCAGACATCGCTGCTTTTTTGAATGGTCAAATGTAACAGGAAAAAAGACAAGTGAAAGACAAGGAAACCAAGAGTTGAATTCAAGGATCCTTACAAAAAAAAAAAGAAGTGTCCTTTTCAAGTTAAACGAACAATCTTTTTGAGGACGCCGAGAGATTTATTTGTCATAGATAAAACTGAAAACATGGATTCGTACTGGAAATACTCGATGTTGTACAATACCTTTTGGAATACACTTTTTTGCAATACTGTAACGGACAAGTGCGAACTTCTGAGCAAACGCCTGAGCCAACTGAAGCCACGTCTCCCTTTTTAATTTATTATTTATTGTCAGGCCTACCTCACTTTCTACGGGTTTCAGTGTACAAACTACTCGCGCTTTGGCGCTCGGCAATTTTTAAAAAATCAACTCAACTGCTCATGTTATTAGGTACACCTGCTTTGTTGCTTTTGAGTGCAGATGACCAATGACTTTTTACCGCAGTAGAATAGAGCGGCGTTCCATCTCTGGAAACTTTCTTTAATTATTCAAAAACTACTTTAACAAATACTGAATTATGATATAGTTTTCTACTAAATAAAGATACAAAGACATGGAGAGGAGCAAAGAGGTTCAACAGCCCATAAATACATAAATAACAGAGAATGCTAACATGATCCTACATGTTAGCATCGGGCTAATGCTAGCGGTTAGCTAGCGCTAGCTACGACTGCTGTTTTTTCACTTCTGCTGAACAATCTGCTGTGAGAAAATATCCATATGGGCCCGATTTACACTTGACTTTATTTAGGTGTGATAAATAAGTTCATATTCCACCAGAAAATGGCTAAAAAGAGTGAAAAATTGTGTTTCTCTAAAGATTCTATTTTCCCCCTTGGCGAAGCCACGCCCCCTTCTATGACGAGATGCCGTCTATATCTATTACATGATTATGAGGTGGATTTTTCACACTGTGGTCAATTTTTGATTGTTGGCTCTTAACCTCTTAGTTTTAATATGAAAGTAAAACAAAATAGACCCCCTTACAATGTTTATTTTTTGACGTTTTGTTTATTGTGACCTAATATGGTCATTTCCTTTGCGGAAGATGCCAGCCGCCACGTTACAAACGTTACTTTAGGGTCGTGAAGTTTGCATTCCACTCTTGCAACAACATCTCCACTTAAGTAACTCCGACAGACTCCAAACTTTACAGTCTTGGACTTAAAGGAATATTCCACCGTTTTTACATACTGAGATATGTTCTTACCTTAGACGAGTTCATTTGTACCTGTCTGGTCTTCACGCGTGCCCTCAGTCACGTAAACACAGCACAGATGGCGTTAGCGTTGGAATATCTTCACTTTACTGCGCAGATGTCGAACTACTCCTGGTATTATTACGCCTTACAATATAGTTCCGCTTTTTATCCGCTTAGAAAATCCACATTGTTTAATTTTGTGTAATTATACTTTGTAGTGGAACACTTCACGTAACCATATTTAAATAGGGAAAACGTGGAAGAGCTTGGTAGCTTCTATCTTGACCTGGTTTGGAGCTATAGAGGAGAGGGGGAGAGGCTAAATGCTAACGCCGTCTGTGCTGTGTTTACGTGACTGAGGGCACGCGTGAAGACTAGACAGGTACAAATGAACTCCTCCAAGCTCAGGTAAGAACATATCTCAGTATGTAAAAACGGTGGCCTATTCCTTTAAGAACATTTTATCAATATCTAATTAGCTCGATTTATTGCGTTTTGACCCACAAATGGCAAAAACTAAACAATATCCAAAATCACCCTCAGAAGAAATCTTTTTAATCTACTTTATGAACAAAATAAAACTATAAATGCGAACCTGGATCTATCCATATTGTCAATTTACCAAAGTATATTGAAAAACCTTTTTCCTCATAATGTGTGTATGTTAGTAATGTGCTGCAAATCCATTATCTTTGAGTGCGCTTACATGCACTCAAAGATAATGGCAAACATTTATGACATTATGTACAACTAAAGTACGCTACCGATATGCGGGTGGATTTTCCTCTGGCTCCTACAGGGAAAAAGCGCAGTGTTGTGTAATTAAAAGAGGATCTTGACACTTTTCTCTGAGACGGTAAAAAGAATATCAGGTTAAAAATAAAGTTATAGCCTCAGCTGGTAATTGCGAACAGCACTTTCCAGTCCGTGCGGTTGCCAGGCCCGCAGCGGTGCTAACTTCCCTATCCCCCGCTTTCTCCTCTGATTGGTTTAACGTGGACTGGCTTTACGTACTTTCTTCTTCACTAAACTTATTTTAATTAAAGCCCACAGCCTCTATCTGCTTTTGGGAGGGAGCAGGGCTCGGGAGAAAGTAGGTCACTGTGAGCTGAGAGTTTGGCTGTTAAATCTGGAGTTGTTCGCTGACTCTGAGCTGCTGCAGTCGGATAACGAACAGCCGCCTGCTGACAAACCTCTCCCTGTCACTTTCCGGGCGTCTCCCGTCGACTTACTTTCTGCACACAGCGGCTTCCTGTGCATTCAAACAGGTGTACCTAATATTGTGTCTTTTTACCATACTTTCCTTCTGTAATCAACCTTGGAGTCAAAACTCACTGTACACGTCATTTTGTGCAGCTCCCACAGTGTGTCTGAGGCCTTAAAGTGGACATATCATGCAACGTTGAGGTTTAAAAACAAATTTGACATAATGTCGAAAACATGCCGTGCTAGCAAATCAATAGTGCGACAATGAGCACACTTTGAGCGCAATACCAATGTTGTAACACGGTTAAGGCGAGACACGGCTAACGTTTCACACAGGGGTCAATCCTGAGAGTTTTCTTATATTTTATTTTTTTGCTTTATTTTAGTTTTAATGTCAAAGTAAAGACGAGACTCTTCCCTTTGCGATGCTTATTTTATGACGTTTAAAGCGGTTTCCTATGCACAGATCGAAACAGTTTAGATTTTAACGTTTCTCTGAGTTTTTAAATGGTGAAAATCGGTCCAAGGACGGCTGAGAAACATCCTGTTAAAGTCTCCAATCCAGAACCAGGCTGTTTAAAAGCACACGCGAAAAAAACAATTGATCTGCGGCAACACGCAGTGTTTCAAAACTGTCAACAATGTTGTCGGTGAAAATTGACTTGAAATGGAGATATTTAGGCATTTGCCTCTTCACATAACGTTAGTGACCGTCCAGAGAGGAGGAGAGAGGAGTTAATCAGAAAGGAGAGAGTTGCTTAAAACCCCTGTTATCTCCGAATCTAGAAAAAATCTGTGATTTTGATCAAAATCAGCTTTGGATTTCTCAGGAACCGAGGCAAGTAGAATTAAACTGTTTTCACCTAGTGAGAGCTTAGAGTCTGAGCTTTCAAATGTGTCCATAGCTATAACATAGAACATGCTGCGGTGCAACAGATATCATGAAAAATGGTCTGGATTATTGGCACTCAACAGCTAAATCCCAAAAACAGCGCGGCCTCAATGTGTTAAGTGTCCTCTGAAAAAGAAATCCCAATATATCAACAAAATCATACATTTAAACATGACTCGATCCAATGTAGATTGGAAATATAGCCAATTTTATGTATGAAAGGCTTATTTTTATATGAAAACATTAAATGACAGATAACTTGCTGTGCACTTTTTACTCATATTTATCAGTATTCTACAGCAGAAGTTAAGAATTTTATCTCTATATTTTGTCCCCCTGTTCACCTGCCGTGTCTCGCCTTAAAATCTCACATTCGTGGTTTTTGCATGACGTGTCCCCTTTAACACACTTTCTCTGTTTTGATACTTTGCCGATCTCAGGTACAGACTGAAGATTAACTTATATTTTTTAAATCCAAACCGAATGCCTTGTTTATGAGATTTTCCTTTGAAGCGGTACAAAGTTATTTATGTTCTTGTACATATTGTTAAATATCGTCCGTCTGGCCAAAGCTCTATATTTGGAACTTCTCTGTTGTCATTTTTTTTTTCCCCTTGCTATAATTTTGTAAATGGTACAAATTGTATGAAATGGGGGGGGGGGGAGTGTAATGATTTTGACCTGGCTTGGCTTTGTCTTTTTCTGAACAGCCTGTTTTTCTATGTGCCATTATCAGACCGAGCCGCTCTCCGCTGTGTCCAAATGTGAAAACAACTCAACAGAAATATGTTCCTTTTACTGCAGGAGATCTAACATAATAAGCTACTGACCGACTTTCTATGAGCCAAATTTCATATAATGTAAGACATAGAAATAGCTTTGAAGTAGCCTTGTATTGTGAGACTTAACTGGCTGGGACAGTTATGTAGTAGTAAAGAAGCATTGCATTACTGTTTCAAAATCAGTAGTCGCTTCGAAGCAGGTATTTTAAACAAGACCAAGAGCATACACACTTGAGAGAAGACTGGAATATGAGCCGCTACAATCATAGGTATCAGAACATGTTTGTAGAGGTCTGAACTTTCAGGTTTTAAACTTGACCTATTCCAATGTGAAGAGATGCATTTCAGAGCACATCTTGCCTAAATTATTCCATGACTACCGTTGTGATTTTAATTCGATTGCCATTTACTGTGAGACCTTTCGTTGCAGCTTTAGCCAAAGTAGGTAAATACAGCCATTGTGAACGGTGACAGAAGAAGCAGATAGTCATCCACTAATGGCCAAATAAATGTACGAATATAACTTGTCACCACTTGGCCCCCCGCTGTTTTTTCAGACTTAATCTCTTAACCAGATGTAGACCATATAAGCAGTCCGTGTGTAGCAGGAAGTAGCAGACGATAGCAGTGTTTTAAAGTCTTTTTGGCTGGTCCCCTTTTTCTAGAGCTTCCATTGTATTGTAAAAAAAAAGAAAAAGGTGATTTTGTAATGATCAGCATGAGTTATTCCTTCCATCTACAAGGTGTTCCAACTGTCGGCGTAATAGAAAGGTGCTCAACGTGGCACCTGTCGACTCAAAAGGAGGGTTGATCCTTCAATTCTCAAACCAACAATCTGTGGGAAGAATGCAGCAGTTACATTATACTTAGCAGATTAAACCGTACAGTGTTTTATGGGTTAGGGTAAAAAGGTTTTAACAATTTCCACTCATTCCTCTGTTTGATGGATTTTTTTTTTTAGAAATCTTCAGTGATCCATTGACGTTTGCTTTAACTCCAGCCCAGAACAATGATCAGGTTACCGAGTGATACTGGTTTAGAGTAAACAAGAACTACAGGTGGGGCTATGGCAGATCTAACCCATACTCTCTGCAATAAATAAACACATTTTCATGAGGTAAACTCTCCTGAAGATCCAATCTATTCAATCATAACAATCTACTACAATGAAAAAAGTCAAGACATTTCACAGAGAACTCATCAGTTTGACATTAAGATTGAAATTATGGGACTTTCTGCTGTTCAACCATTGCCCTAATTATATTTTATACGTATTACGCTCTATAATAAACATGCTGATTTCATTTAAAAAAAAAAGTAAATTAAAAAAGTTTGGTTCTCTCTGAGGCCTTCTCCCCGTCAAGTGGATGTCGACAGGGCTGCCCCAGTTCACCTGCCCTTTTTTTCCTTTCTTACTTCTCATTAGAACCACTTGCCATTGCCATTTGTTCAGAAAAATTACTGGTTTCAAAAAGATCCACTTATTGCTTTTGAAATTTGTATTATTTTCACCAAAGTATTTCGAGTAGGCCTCCCCCCGTCAAGTGGATGTCGACAGGGCTGTCCCAGTTCACCTGCCCTTTTTTTCCTTTCTTACTTCTCATTAGAACCACTTGCCATTGCCATTTGTTCAGAAAAATTACTGGTTTCAAAAAGATCCACTTATTGCTTTTAAAATTTGTATTATATTCACCAAAGTATTTCGAGTAGGCCTCCCCCCGTCAAGTGGATGTCGACAGGGCTGCCCCAGTTCACCTGCCCTTTTTTTCCTTTCTTACTTCTCATTAGAACCACTTGCCATTGCCATTTGTTCAGAAAAATTACTGGTTTCAAAAAGATCCACTTATTGCTTTTAAAATTTGTATTATTTTCACCAAAGTATTTCGAGTAGGCCTCCCCCCGTCAAGTGGATGTCGACAGGGCTGTCCCAGTTCACCTGCCCTTTTTTTCCTTTCTTACTTCTCATTAGAACCACTTGCCATTGCCATTTGTTCAGAAAAATTACTGGTTTCAAAAAGATCCACTTATTGCTTTTAAAATTTGTATTATATTCACCAAAGTATTTCGAGTAGGCCTCCCCCCGTCAAGTGGATGTCGACAGGGCTGCCCCAGTTCACCTGCCCTTTTTTTCCTTTCTTACATCTCATTAGAACCACTTGCCTTTGCCATTTGTTCAGAAAAATTACAAAAAGATCCACTTATTGCTTTTGAAATTTGTATTATTTTCACCAAAGTATTTCGAGTAGGACTGTCTTGAAAACAACAACACAAAGCAACAACGCTGTGGAGTTTTAGAATTTTAGTGGAGCTGCGACTGTGATGAGTGTGACCTGATCTGAGCCGGGTCAAATGCAGGGTCAAGCGTTTGGGTTCTGTGTGCCTTGAATCACTCGGACTCATCAGTGTAAATGTGTGTACAGCCTTTTGTAAAAAAAAAAAAACTAAAATAAAAAAAAGAACGCATGTGATCATCATGTAAAATAATGTATATAACGTTAGCTCCTATTTAATAAAAGATCCCTTTGCTCCTTTGAGAAAATAAACACATGGAAAATTATAAATGGAGTGTGTGTATTTGTAATGTGTGCTTGTTTACTGTTAGCTACAACCACAGATACAACTTGATTACTGATTAACTAAAGGTCCTATATCATATTTTTAAAGCTTTAAAAACTATATTCATTGGCCTTGATATACTGTGATGCTAGAAGTTTGTTTTTGCTGTTGATTTAGCTGCAGTTTTCAGTTTGGCTGCAGCGTTTGTTTACTTGCTAGTCCAGGAAAGACCGCATTTATTGTTTTTTTCTTTAAAGCAGTACTAAGTAACGTGTTTACCTTAATAAATCCTTTCCGTAGTCCCTGTGCGGGTAATACAAGTGTTTATGGGATGATTGGAGGGTCTTTCATCTCCCCCTGGTGTCTCTGGACAGAAAACCATGTTTGCAACTTGACTGCCACCGGTGCGGAGAAAGCAATACACACTAATGAAATCACGAAGAAGAAGCTAACATGCTAACGGGCGAAGCTAACTGCGGGCTAACGTCTCTTCAAACAGTATTTACAGCAAAGTTTGAGTGAAAAAAAAAATGTCCATTGTATAATTGGATGCACAGTAAACCTCTCTCCCTTCGCCTTTCCTGTCAGCGTAGTATTTACTCTCCAAGACAATTAATAAGTTAAAAAATCGTAACTTTCTACTACACCTGCAGTTGCGCTTATGGCCTCTAGGGGGAATAGTTACTTAGTACTGCTTTAAAACAAAAATATCTAATCGAAAATCGAGATCGATCATTCTGGGGAAAATAATCGTGGTTATGTTTTTTTTCCAAAATCGCCCAGCCGTGCGTTATACTATTGGCCAGCAGAGCAGACACTCGCTCTCTTTGTGCAACAATGACCTTTGCTGCAGGGTTAAAGCTAATGCTGTGTTCTAGGAAACTGGTATCAATTACATTTCCAACTCAGAAAAATTCCTTGGAACGCCGCTCCTCTTGGTAAATACACTCAGAGATGGTCAGAGTGGTCAGACTTGTGCTACGAGATGAAGACAGTAACCGTGGCCCTGAGTGTAAAGCCAATAGTAAATCTTTAACAAAATGTTTATCTTTTGTTTTGAATTATACATGCTTATAAACAGTTCATTGAATGTTAGCTAGCTGTTGTGTAGCATTAGCCGTTTTGTCTGTACCAGTGACTAGCAATACAATCCAGTAGTTTGAATCTATTCCTGACTTGAATATGCAGAGTGTGCCCCTGACCTTTAGTGATGATGATGAGCTTCAAAGTCAGATGATTTTTTATTTTTTGAAGGTATGAGCTGGGTTTGAACCGCAAACCTCTGGGTTTTGAGTCAAATGCTATATACTCAGAGCGTTCCAGCTCAATAATCTTGTAAACAAAACAGCTACTGCTACAAAACTTAGCTAATAAGATGCACATGCTTTCCTTCACAAAGCAGTGATGTTGTCAAACGTTTATCATTAGACTTGGGGCCACCAGAGCTGTCTTCATCTCGCATCTCAACTCGGACTCCTCTGGTCATCTCAGAGTTTTGTTGTAATCACCACTTGGAGTGGTGTTCCAAAGCGTGGGAGGTCAGATAGGGCTTTTCCACCAAGGTGTTGGTTCTGGCCTGGTTCAGAGCTGGTTCTGGTGCTGGATTGGTTCCATACTGACTTGGTTTTCCACCAAAATGAGAGCCGTTAACATTTTGATTTCTTCTTTCTAACTCTTGTTTTAGCCAAAGAGCATAAAGCAAAACAACAGTTTCCTCCACAGAGACTGTTTTGGCTTCTCCAGGAAGTTCTAAGCACAAACTAACTAATATTAATTGTTTGTTGGAGGAGAGAGCCACGCCCCCAGCTGCTGACATCACTGGTGCTCGTTTCTTGGTCCAGCTTTTAACTGGTTCCCAACCGGCACCAGATTTTGGAACCAAGAGCCAGCGTTTTTTCAGTGGAAAACGAAAGAACCGGTTCTGAAACTGGAACTGGCCCAGAACCAGCACCGGCACCAGCTTGGTGGAAAAGGGCTAAGAGATGTACCAGTTTTCCTGGATCGCACCATAATGCCACGGAAAGTCCTTTGACTCCACATCCAAACCATGAAGAGGGAAATCCCCATCAATCAGATAACACTTCCCGACTCTAATTACGCAACAAAGTTCATGGAGTACAAATCAAAGTGCCTCAGCAGTACAAGAAGAAACGGCTGAAGCAACCCGGACTACTACTTCTTTGGAGTCGTGCGGTGTCTTTCTCCAGGTATGTTTCTGGTGAGGGAACAACATTACATGATTAAAACCTCAACAACAAAACTCTGTGATTTGACGAGACGTAGATGACGAGAGTGATGTATGTGGAACACTCGTGGCCCGCAGGAGAACAAAGCCCTGAACGCAGCACTGCTCCATCACACGCTGTTACCGCTGCTACTGCTGTCTCCGACAAAAACCGGGGACCTCATCAGCGACTTGGAACAACAAGGTAAGTCTGTCACCCCAGGCACTTGCATGTGGGGAAGGTCTCCTTTGTGACTGTGTGGAATTGTTTATAGACACTGTTTACAGTAACTCCATCATTTACATCATTCTTCTGTCGTTAATCAGTGCATTGGCGAATCCCTCTGATCCTTCTATCCTTTATATGTGTTTAAACTGTGTTTCAAGTGCCTTTAGGGTAAAGTCTGGGTCGTCAAGGACATTAACCATGTGACGGGAAACAACCACAGCCTGATATCACTGTGCTTTAGTCCTGCATCAAAACAGCTTTATGCAAAATGTGTCCATTAGGTGGGGCTCATCTACAAGACTTATGTAATTAGTCAATATTATGTCTTTTACATTCGTGAACAGCAATGGGGGAAAAAATGTGTGTGAATGTTTTCCAAAACAAATAATTTAAATAGACTCCAAGCCTACACCAGCACTGGTAAGTCTGTATTTTATTTCTTTATTTGAGTAATTGGGTTTTCGAGCACCAGGTTCGAAGTTATTGAGAAAAAAGAAGAGAAAACACAATAATGCCCAAAAGGAGTAGGCTTATTATGTACTATTTTATTTTATTTTTATTCAAAAGGCATTTAAGATGTGTAAAGATGTCCAAAATTGTGAATAGAAAGATAACTTTTTTTTTTTATTTCAAAGGAAACGTTGCAAATATACATTACATAAAAAAGAATAACACACAGGGACAAAACAACAGACACTTACAGTAAACAGGTGCAGCACTTGTTTATTGGTTTATTTGGTCGGGACAGTGCATGTTAATGACATACATGGGTCTCATGCATGTAAACAAGCCACACCAGATTGTAGCCTTAAGGCCTCTTCATACTCCACAAGACGCAAGAACTTTGTTCTTGTTCTTGAGGTAAAAAGAACGAGAACAAAGTTCATCTGGGCTCTGACATTTCATGCTCCACAAGACGTGTTTCTGCCGAACTGCCACGCCCCCTTTTTCCGCAGCCAAAACAAACAAGGAATGACTTGTTATAACTATTATAAAATGTATCAGTCACGATATTGCAAACATTTTGAAGATTGACTTTATGTATAGCCACATCTCCCGCTGGTTTATTATGTTAGAAAATGTTAACATTAAAAGCTTACCTCCGTGTCACTCAGCAAAATCATGTTCGTTCACGTCTGTGTAGACTCTCAGTACAGGCGTTGTCCATCCAAGAACCTTCAGTGAACATGTTGGTGACGCTCCCGGTGTTTGATGAAGGGTCTAAGGTGAACAAGCTTGGTATCCCTCCCTTTTTCCTTCTTTTTTCTTTCCATCATTAAACTCTATTTTATTATTTTTTTCTACAAAAATTCTGCTTTAGTCCATAAATCACAGGCATCAGAGGAAATGCTTTACAGCAGTTTCAGTTTATTTATGATATAATGATGATAAGACCAGTGGTGTACTCTTCAATGTTCTAGTGGGTATACAGTTTTTTTTAGCAGGCGTGGGGGATAGCCAATTATATGCGCTGAAAAAAATAGCCCGTCACATTACTAATAATAAATGTATCAGAGAATTAAATAGATTATAAACCAAACTGAGTGCGCTGCTTCTGGAGAACGAAGTTTTTAGGGCATTGTTTTTATGAACAGGAGCGCGCGTGGCTCGGTCAGCGCTGTGGGCGGGCGTGGCTCGGTCAGCACTGTGGGCGGGCGTGGCTCGGTCAGCGCTGTGGGCGGGGCACATCCACTTTTCAGTCTCTGTCAAGGGACAGCTCCATGTGTCTGAGAGTACAACGCACACTTGGAACAGTCTACGCGGTCTTTCCCGTGGACTTCAGCGCTTTGTAACACAGATTGTTTCCCGCCTGCACCTGTCACTGCCTTTGCCCAAACCCGCTCTCACGCGCTGCTGCAGGGGAGGGAGAGAAGCGTTCAGCATTGTGGACTCCCAGAGCGGGGATGAACAGGGAAAGTGTCTATGAGACGTACGCGACTCCTCCAGCGCCGTGAGGATGGTTAATAAGCCTCTACCATTATGAGCTATTCTCAGGCAGGAGAATAGCTCATGTGCACCGGAGCTGTGCGAAATTGCGCACAAGCACAGCTGAGAGGGAACAGTCGGTTTGTCGGTAGAGACAGAGAAAGAGAGAGAGAGAGGGATGAGCCTGTGATCTCTCGTGTTCAGGGGAGGAAATAGTTTGTGGTGGAGTTTGTGCTGGTCTCCAAACGGACAGAAAACGCAAAAATAACACTGCGCAAATGAGTGATACGTATTTTTCCCACTTTGTAGTGGTTATACGGTCATTCTGCAGGGCTTCTAGTGGTTATACGTACACCACTGGATAAGACATACTACTGGATATGACATTATAACGTAGTAGTTGACGTTGTTGTGAGTAAAATGGCGATAACCTATAGCTTACCCATATAATACAAAATGAGAGTGGTGAACTGTGACGCTGCTGCGGTTGGGGAGGTGTGATGCGTAATGGCGCAGTGTTCGCTTGGAGGGCCTTTGGCACCGCTGGACGTTTAGTTCCTCCACAGGTGTGGCAGGGCTGAAGATCTGGGACTTCTATTTACCCTCACATATATCGCAAATGGGGCTGATTTTGCAAGTTTGTGATTCATTTCTTTGCGTTTGACTTTTGGAATCGTCGTCAAAGTTGGTCAAATACATTATGTAAAATAAAGTTGTTTCTCAATTGGGTTAGATGTAATGTACATCCCCTCAATGGGAGCTTGGGGACGCTGTTTTAGTAGACGTCTTATATGGTCGTAATTCAGGGATAAGACAAACGACCACTTGTGTCGTATGGATTTGGAGGACTTGTTGTTTTTATCACTCGCTTCTTTCACGCAGGTAAAATTAACCCCGCCCACTAAAAATCCAGCCAATCACAGTGACAGTTCTCGCAGCCCTGCCGAACAAATTTCTGCTGAACCGAAGTGTCAGCAAGAGAGCAAAGTTCTTGTGTCTTGTGGAGTATGAAGAGGCCTTTAGGCTAATTTCCATCCGTCGTCCCCCATGCGCACTCTCAAACACACTCTCCTGGCCGATTGTACACGGGGAGAACATGCAAAGAAAACTTTGAATATGCAAGCTGACAACTGACTCTCAAATCACTCAATCAGAGTGGTGACTTGCCCCCCTCCCCTTTCCCTCCGAACCGGTCCAGTTGGCAAACCGCTCCGGCCCCAAGGGCTGAAGTGGTCTGGGACTGGAGCGTTATGGACCCCCCTTTGGGAGCGGTGGTTCACTTTTGGCTGTGGACACGCCCGAAAAACACTCTGGTCCACTCCTATGGAAATGCCCCTTTGCCATGTTGTAGTGGTGTCCGAATGACTACTACCTTTATCTGACACGCTAACCTCGCCACTTTCCTCCCTCCTGCCTCTCCTAATTATTTCAGTATGTGTGGTTTGGAGTGTGCAGTTTCTGTCTGTCCAGAAAATCATGTCATGATGATAAAATCCCCTTGGAAACATCTGTAATCCAATCTTTATTGTGTGATCCAAATGCCTGGGTACGGGCAAAGCATTTCAAACCACAGCTGCCGCGTTGTCATAAAGCTTTCCCTCCTCTTTTCAGACAGTGTTTCCGTTTCACTTGTGTCTTTATGATGTAGCAGAGGTGATGTTGCTCCAAATGCAGATGATCTATATATTGGTATAAGCTATGTAAGTTATGTATGTAACAGGGCGGACCGACAGTAGCCTGGCCACCCAGAATACACACTTTTCCCATTCCCGATGGGTGTGACTGACAAACGCATTAACCAAATGGAGAGAAGCCTGATATGATGCAAGCAGCATGCAGGCAAATGTGAACGATCTATGTCATTTTTGGCACAAAACCGTAAGGCTATAAGGAGTCATTAGCAACTGTTCAGATTTTAAATGTATGAGAATTCACCCTGAATGTGTAACGGCTATTTCCATCCAGGTTCGTTTGGAACAGACTGAAAATACTTCCGATAGTCTGTTCCTGTCGTGACATCACCCTTTCCAAGATTTGATCGGCTGTTGGCAAAGTTCCCGACAGTCCTTGAACGGACACACAAAGCAGGAGAGGATGACTGGCCAGGCAAGACCGACAGATGTGTAGCTGCCCACATCTGTGCCAGTGGGCTCTCTGACCAGCACACAGGCATCACTCATCTTTGGCCTGTTATACATGTTTTACTGGTGAGGAGGAAGAGGGGAGAAAAGGCAAACTCCACACAGAAAAAGGGCTCATCCGTTTAGCAAAGTTCTATATTTTATACTGGATATATTCACTTTATTCACAGACAGTGGAGACAAAGGCGGTTACCAGTTACTTTACTACGGTTCTCCAGAGAGTCTCGGTACACACCAGGCATACAGCTGTTCCGTTTTTTATTCTTCTAGCTCTTTCTCCTTGGACTGAGAGGTCATTGACAGATGGCGGATGGCCTTGGTGCAAATACATAATGTGCACGTGTCTTCACAGGAAAGGCGACATTTCCTTGAACTGCTTTATTTTCTTTCTCCATCGTTTTGCCACGCATCATTTTCAACTGTGAGTTTCTCTCTAAAATTGGATGCATAAAATCCTTCAAAAGTCAAAGTTCTCTCTTATCGCGATCATTCCCAGGGCAGTATTTTGCTTTATTCATACAACTTTGAAGATGGAATTGTAGATGAACTGCCATGAGGATGATCAAAGTATCGCAGAACGTCCAACCATCATGCCCTTTCCAAACACTGGCCAAATTTCTCACTTCTTCTGCACATGGCAATTTTTAAACATTGTGGGAAATTGATGCTTTTTAGTTAATGTTATATTTTATAATGCTATAGAATGTTTTTGATACACGCACACCGCCGTAACAATACATTTCTCGCTCTTGCATTCTTTTGCTTAAACCTGCGGAGACGTCCGGCGCCCTCACCGGAGCTGTGAAAAATAACTCCATATAAGACACTTTTAGTGGAAAATTACTGAGAGAAAAGACTTGATGACCTTGGCCCGAGCTCCACTCATCTCCAATCTCTTCATGAATGTCACATTTCCTATAAATATGGGAGCGCAAAGATTAGATGGTGCCGTCCCGGGATTGCCCCGTTCAACCACTGTGTGTGTGTATGTTGTTAGGGACTTTAGCATTCAGATAAATCTGTGTTAAGAAACTGTAATTGTTATAGGGAATAAAATCTCCTTGACTAAAGCTACTGAATTCTGGTGGTTTCTCCTCGGACCTTGGGATCAACGAACACGCTTGGCGAGACCTTTTTGACACTTTCATATTTTAAACTTAGCTGTTTAACTGTGTTTAAATTGATCTTGTGGAGTCAGATCTTATGCAATTTAATATTTCCTCCACTCCTCCACCCACAATATGAAATGTCAAATTTCAATCAAGCACTAGTTGCAACTCCCAACAAAAAGGCCCCAGGTTCGGTTCCCTGCTACAATGTCAGAGTTTATACAGGCAGCAGCAAGTCGCCATTTGAAGGCCTAATTATTTTATTTTTTAATGCCATATGCAAAAAAACACCCTGCATACCGTAAATTCTCTAATACTGGCCTGTATTCCATTAGCGGCCGGGTCTCTAACAGAGGCCAGGTTCGTGGCTGACGGAGGCAAATTAAAGCCGGTCTCTAAAACAGGCCGGGGCTGTTATTAGAAACTATAGCGGTAGAAATATTCCCCATGTTGGGAATTTGTCTCATACTCGTGTAAAATATAACTCACGTGCAGGAAGTAACAAACGGAACCCGGGCCGAGGGGGACGCTGTGGAGGAGCTGATCCGAGCGTAACTTTGACTCAGATTTAGCCACTTTTCAAACCTCCTGTGACTATATTTGGAAACAGGGGGAGAGTTGTGTGACCCTCCAGGGTTTTAATAAAGTCTCCATCGCGTCTTCAAAGCACGTCCAGCTGCTCCGTGTGTTAGGTCAGTCCCACGCCTCCAAATAACTCCTCCCATCAGCGCGAGCGTCTCGTCTTCTCTCGGGTCAGTCTCATGATCGATCACAAACACAAACGCTCCGTCTAAACTCGCCTTTTACACAAGATAACAACAAATAATCCGGTCCGCGGTAAAAACGAAACCGAAACCTGCAGTAACATCGATGTCAATGCTTCGCTAACAGCAACGAAACACTTGAAAATAAAAGGCGTCAATGTTCCAGCCGCTGGGAGAGGGTTTGAAATGTTAATAAATAAATGAACCTAATATTTCAGGTGCAAATGGGCACAAATCTCGTTTTTCTTCGTTTTCCTGGTCGTCCGTTTTGCTCAAATAGAAATAAAGGCCTGCCTCTAATTGTGGTCTGGTTCCAATAAAGGCCTGGTCCGAGATGCCCTTGAGTAAATAAAGGCACCGGCCTATATTAGAGCATTTACGGTATTTCATTTCTCAGACTTGAACTCCCATTCGCCCTGGCTTTTGTACATGTTTCGGTGGTAACGGAAACCGGAGCTGGAATTCTCACGAGAGCATGTGCCACACATAGGTCTGTAACTGTGTCCTTGGGCAAGACACTTCCCCTATGTGCCTGTATGTGAGAGTCGTGAGAGTGGTCACAGGTGCTTAGCAGTGGCGGCCCAAACTTCTTTGGCACAGACACGCCTCAGTCATTATGCAAATGTGCTGCAATTAAACAGCCATCAGCAGTCATTAGAATAGTGTCTTTTTATTGTCATGAGCATAAGGTCTGTGCACGCTGCAGCTAACTCCCGCTATTTCCTGTTTCTGTATGAAAGAAAATGAAAAATGAAACGTGCAAACTAAACAGATTGTAAATAAAAGTCAAGCTGATTGTGACGCTATTTGAACATTTATTTGTCAAATTAACGTTAGCCGCTAACCTTGTTGGGTTGAAGACAAAGGGAGAGAGGGATATTGTACATCCAATTACACAATGGAGATCATTTTTTTCACTCAAACTTGTTTAAGTGGCGCTAGCCCGCAGTTAGCTTCGCCTGTTAGCCTGTTAGCTTCTTTGTCGTGATTCTGTTAGTGTGTATTGGTGACACCTATTACCTGGTGCAGGAACGTTGCAATTGTGGTTTTCTGGCCAGAGACACCAGGGGAGATGAAAGACCCCCCCCAGGAATGAAACAGGAAGTCATTACTAGGCTACCGCGGCTGGCTTTAAGACCCCCCATGTTTAGAGACACAAAAGTGAAATGTTTACAACAAGAGTGAAGTTTTCAACATGTTGCAAGTGATTATCACTTAACTCCACCCAGGAATGAAACAGGAAGCAGTAATTAGGCTACCCCAATAACCTAGCTGTTAGCTATTGTTAGCTTTAACAATAGCTACTGCACAGATCTGTTTGTGCAGATCTGTGCAGTAGCAACAGCCCTCTGTCAGTCTCCCCCAGGGTAAACTGAAGTTACTTACGTAGCTTACCACCACCGAGTATCGCCACTATCTGTCAGGGCTCATTATTGGGGAAACGGCTCCACGTTGTGTATTATGCACTTTGTCACGTCTTCGGCAAATTTTCAGACTTATTAAACCTGTTCATTAGGCCTAATAAATGATTCTCTGGGTTTTAACACATCAACATTAGCATCAGCAGCTAGCAGATTAGCTGCTGAATGAACCATGTGCCATTTGCTCAAAAGCTACAAAACGCAACCGGCGAAAAAGTTAAACAGGCAAATGTCACTGACAAGTAATGATAGCAGTGGGTTTACGTCACTTCCAAGACTTGCTTTTCACATTTCGTTAGCCACATAGCATAATTGCCTAACTAATTTTCCCACTGTTTTTGGAAAACATGTAAAAAGACGTTATTTAGGAAACACATTGTTTTTCTCTTATTGCCATTTTAACAATACAAAATGACTTAGACAATTATGCTATGTGGCTAACGATTTGATAAATAATTAAAACGTTTTTTCATAACTATGTAAGTTAGAAGTTCTTAATGGATTTAAGAATTTTGAAGCTGCTATCACACAAGGGCTCCTAGGGTTAAATATAACTTGAGTTGCATAATCATTTGAAAAAAATACTGTTATCACTGATCCTCTACCAGACTTGAAAATTATGCTGACTCTCATTTGAGTTGACAATTTAGATTTGAGTTGACAATTTAGAAAATCTTAGAAAAATTTCATTTGCATAATAATTTGGAACGCAGTGTAGACACATTTTTGGCATCTGCACTGAAGTTCAAAACATACAAACCGTCACATATGCAGTAGTTCATTGCAATATTTTTATTTTTTATTTCAGTCTAAGAGCGTCGGTCATCCTCCATGTCACAATACACTCCTGTCTCCCCCACTCTTCTCCTTAGACTCACCCCTACTACTACTACTACTACTACTACTACTACTACTACTACTAACAAATCTATAATGAATGTGTTTAAGTTACAATTAACATGGGCTATATGCACAGTGTCTCTGCGCGATTTCTTCCTGGACAATTAAATTGCCGCCGTCCTTCCTCCGCCCCATCTCTTACATTCACGGTGAGCAGGTCCCTCACAAATGAAGAGACAGCTCAGGATTTGGTAAAGAACTGCGAGTTTCAGATGGACAGACACTGCAGCGTGTTAAAAACATCATGTTCGCTGTGAATCCTGCCCCAAAGGAAACGCCAGTGCTCATAAGGCAGGAGCTTTTGTCTTGGATAAACGTGTTAACAACTAAATGAAATTTAAACTACTTGCAGTTTGCACTAGTTTTAATTTCTATTTTGCGTTTGACGTTAGCCCCAAGACAAAAACACCCACCGTTCTGAACACAGAGGTTTCCCCCAGTGAAGCCATAACATCTCACGTAATGTTTGAACCTGCTCCAGTCACGGCCTAATCTTTACTCGCTGTCCTTTACCAAATCTTGGGCTGACTCTTCATTTGCGTGGGACCCTGCTCATTGTGAATGTAGAAGACAGAGGAGAGGATGAACAGCACCGATGTCACTTTCCAGGCTGAAATCACGTGGGGTCATTGGGCTTATTGACAATTTCACCTATTGCTGTCCTATATAAAAACAATCCACAAAATAAAAGAACATGAGTTAGGTTTGACGTTAGGATGAGACTTGGGGATTCGAAGGGGGACGATGGGAGTTTTGTTTTCCTAGTTGATGATGACCCAGGTGCAACTAGTGTGATTTGGAAGACTTTCCTCCTCCTGCGGTGCTTTCTGTTTTATCTCAGCTTCAGATTTCTCCAAAGCCATCTTCAAAACCTCCATCTCCTGCTGGTGTTTCAGTGTCTGCTCCACCAGCTCCTTGGCCTGAGACACCTGACTCTGAAGTTGTGCGTTGACCATATTTTTCTGGTCCAACTGGTTCGTCAGCTCCTCAGCGTTTGCCCTGGCCTCTCCTGACCTGTCGAGTGCTTCTTTGAGGCCTTCTTGGAGTTCCGTAATTTTCCTCTCCATCTGCGAGATAACCATGTTTTTCTGGTCCAACTGGTTCGTCAGCTCCTCAGCATTTGCCCTGGCTTCTTCAGACCTTTCGAGCGCTGCTTTGAGGCTCTCTCTGAGCTCTGTGATTGTCTTCTCCAGCTGCACATTGGCCACGTTTTGCTGGTGCAACTCTTCGTCCATCTTTGCAAGCCTCTTCTCAGCGTTTTCCCTGGCCTCTTCGGACCTTTCGAGCGCTTCTTTGAGGCCTTCTTGGAGCTCCGTAATTTTCCTCTCCATCTGCGAGATAACCATGTTTTTCTGGTCCAACTGGTTCGTCAGCTCCTCAGCGTTTTTCCTGGCTTCTTCAGACCTTTCGAGCGCTGTTTTGAGGCTCTCTCTGAGTTCTGTTATTGTCTTCTCCAGCTGCATGTTGGCCACGTTTTGCTGGTGCAACTCTTCGTCCATCTTTGCAAGCCTCTTCTCAGACTTTTCCCTGGCCTCTTCGGACCTTTCGAGCGCTTCTTTGAGGCCTTCTTGGAGCTCCGTAATTTTCCTCTCCATCTGCGAGATAACCATGTTTTTCTGGTCCAACTGGTTCGTCAGCTCCTCAGCGTTTTTCCTGGCTTCTTCAGACCTTTCGAGCGCTGTTTTGAGGCTCTCTCTGAGTTCTGTTATTGTCTTCTCCAGCTGCATGTTGGCCACGTTTTGCTGGTGCAACTCTTCGTCCATCTTTGCAAGCCTCTTCTCAGACTTTTCCCTGGCCTCTTCAGACCTTTCGAACGCTGCTTTGAGGCCTTCTTGGAGTTCCGTAATTTTCCTCTCTAGCTGTGAGTTGACCTCGTTTTTCTGATGCAACTCATCGTCCAGCTCTGCAACCCTCTTCTCAGAATTTTCCCTGGCCTCTTCAGACCTTTCGAACGCTTCTTTGAGGCCTTCTTGGAGCTCCATAATTTTCCTTTCTAACTGCGAGTTGACTTCGTTTTTCAGCATCAGTGCCTCGCTCTCATTTTTCAATTCTATTAAGGCCGTCTTCACCTTCATCTCTGCCTCTGTGACGGACCTTTCGCAGGCGTCTTTCAAGGTGACAATCTCCTGCTCGTGTATTTGTTTTTGCTCCTCTGACTCTTTCTGAGACCTGACAAGATCTCTCTGCAGTTCATCGTTCTTTTGAGACTTCTCCTCAATCTCCCGAAGCATCTGTTTCCTGAGATCCTCCGCATTCTCCTCTGTGACTTTTATTGCCTCTTCAACGGACTTTTTCACAGCTTGTTCATGTTTTTGGATCGTTTGCTCCAGGCTGTTTATAGTGAGATCTTTCCTCTCAATACTCAGCTGCAGCTCTTTGCTTTTTTCTGCACTGAACCGAGCCTCTTCCTGGGACATCTGGACGGCTTTGTTCAGGGATAGCCTCTCTGTCTGAAGTCTCCTGACGGCCTCAGTCATGTCGTTGAGACTGTCCTTGAGCTCTCTGCTCCCCTCTCCCTTCTCAAACACCTCAGTTTGGAGCGACTCCATCTTGCTATGTTGCTCTTCCATGAACGTTGTCACCTCCATCATCACCGACGTCTTGAAAGCTTCGATCAGCGCTTTCATTTCATGTTGCTGACTCTCAAAGTGTTGCTTAAAATCGGAGAGCTCCTTTCTCATCGCCTCCACTTGCGTTTTCGCTTGAGGAAGGACTTTTTGGGCGTGTTCCTTCTGTCGTGCCAATCCGCTGAACCGCCTGACCTCGGCACCAAGCGATCGCCTCCATAGCCTCTCCTCATTGAGAGCGTGTTCTTGCAGAAGGATAAACGCCTCACTGCTTTCGTTGGTCCGTCTGAGCTCCTTCCTGAGCGCAGCCTTTTGTTCCTGCAGCGTCCGTACTCTCCCCCCCCGTTTTTGGAGTTGTTTCTTCTGCTTGTTGACTTGTCTTTGCTGTTGGCGATTGACCGTCTCCATCGCTTCGAACTCGGTGCGGGTCTGTCGGAGCTCTTGGGCTGTTTGCTCGTGGAGAAACGTCTGTTCCTGAAGCGTCTTTCGAAGGTCCATGTTCTCACTTTCTGCGTTCTGGAGAAACAGGGCCCTGTTCTCTAGCTCTTTTACACAGGTCTCTAGCTTCATCTTCTCCTCCTGTAGAGCTGAATTTTCTGCAGAAAGGTTTTTGACCTTTGCGGCGTTTATAACCGCGGCATTCGTCAGACACATGTTCCGCCGGGTTCTCTGCACCTGAATTTCCAGGGCGGCCCTCTCCTCTCTCTCACTTTGAAGCTGCCTCTGCAAATTCTGAGCTGTCTCCATTGCAGAGGTCAGTTGGAGCTGGAGCTCTTGCACAAGTAAGGCATTAAGTGAAGGTTTCTTGCTGAAAAACTTCATCTTTACAGTGTTTGTAGGGAAGTAAGTTAACTATAACTATTAAGTTTGCTTCTGTAGTTTATTTCTACGTAGCGTCGTCTCGAGTGTTAGTAGATTATGGTCTGATACAATGTAAGCTGCTCTGAGCATGTAGGCTATGGATAGAATGTGTTACTGTGTCACCGCGGAAACGCAGAACACTTTGGTCACATGACTTTAGAACATGTGACGAAAGAATCATAGAACCACCTTTGGAATCGCCCATATATGGTCATGTTCAAAGTAGCCAGAGGGAAAACGAGTTAGTGACCCCTTCTCCCATTCTTCTTCTTCTCCCATTGCTTAAACAAATACTGAATTAAGTTTATTTTTCCATTAAATACAGATACAGTGACATGGAGTGTATAAGTGGTTCAACAGCTGATAAATATTTAAAAGACTAACAATGAACCAGGAAGTACATGTTAGCGTCATGCTACATATGCTAACGTTAGCGTCACGCTACGTAAGGACTGCATGAATAAAAAAATGAATAATTTTTTTTTCCTAAAATCAACAACGCTCTCGATAACTTGGAACTGAGGCCCTCGGTTCCAACACCGATTTGAAACTTTTCCCTGCGATTTCAAGACAAATTTTAATGACTACTAGCTGAGACCCGGCCTTCGGGGGGGGGGGGTATTATGCAAAATCTACTTTTTCAAGCTCTACATCATGTTATTATGTCATTCCCTCATTAAAAACATGCCTGAAGTGTTGCCTTGGCACATTCACGTGTTTTTGAGTAATCTGTAAAAACTCTGATGGCGGCCATTTTAGGGACAGCTTTGCCTGAGTCCTCCTAGGAACGCCCCCACCTCCTGGAGACGCCTCCGAGCTTTCGTCACCAGCCGAGTAACCAACCACTGCTCCTCAGCAGAGCCCCCTCCCCACTGATGCCACAGACAGCGTGTGGAGGGAGCGTGTCGGAAAGAGTCAGAGGTTCTTAAAGAGACAGAGGCCTATTTCAAGACATTCACTACAGCCATTTTGAGAGAGCAATTTTATACAAGGCAGTTATTCTAATTTACTGCATTTACAGACCAACAGAAGGTTTGGTCATCATTGTCGTGTGATATAGACTGGTGCAATGTGATGGAAAAAAGCATAATGCCCCCTCTTTAAGACTAATGGTGCATCCCAGGTGATTAAACTCATATGTGAACAAAACGGCTAATGCTACCACAGTAAGCTCATACGATGCTAACGGTATATGAAAGTTTCTCCAAACCAGATATTGTTGCGGCGATCTGCCCTCTCCTCTGCCCTCCCCGTTTGGTTGCCGCCCTCCTCGTCTGAGGCCAGGTGGAACCAATTTGCAATCAGCTGCACACACCTGGACTGTTCATAATGACCCTCATTCACTCCACTGTCATGCAACGGGAGCAGCCCAACACCACGGCAGGAGCAGGAAAGCTCCTAGAACTCAACAAAAGACTCTAAATAAACACAAACGCTGAGCGGGACCAGACTCACTTAAAGACCTGAAGAGACTGCCGGTAAGCGCCAACGTGTGCTTCTGTTGTGTTAATGCTGTGTTCAGTGGTATATGTAAATATTGATTTATGTATGTGGAAAGGGGTTTACATGGGTTTAATGTATAGTTCTTAGTAATTCATCACTGCATTTAACTAAACCTGGGGTGGCGAACACATTGGCTCTCGAGCCGCATGCGGCTCTTGGCCAATCAGAGTGCGGCTCTTTGCATGATTGGAGATGTTTAATACAATGCAGCTCTTTGCAAAATAATTGGTAAATGTTTCCCATAAATTGTAACAGTTTAAGAATCTTGACCAAAAATCCAACCATAGTCCTACAGACCCTGTTTCCATCTCTACACACATGTGAGTCCGTATCTCCCTCCTTTTCGAGGCGGCGTGTAAAAGGAGCCCGTGCAGCAGGATGTAGGTTGAACAACAGGCAGGCAGATCGTGGCTCTGGGATCAGCTTCTGCTTTTCAGGTTCCTGATTTGCCTAGTTTTTATTTGATGAAATTTGGAATCATATTCACAGAAAAAGATCTACATTAGGAAATGGAAAAAAGCGGAGTTCTTATGTAGCGTATGATGCGAAGCGCGACATCGTAACGCGGAAATACGCAAAGTCATGACTTTTCTTCCACATGTGACTGTAACTGTAGCACATGCAACTTAAAACAGACTCTCAGATCCTCCAGAGGCTCCTGGTTAAAGTTTATGAACTTTATGCAGCCTAGAGTGCGTTCTCTGCACAGTACAGTCAGGACCAAGCTGCAGGCACTGAGCGCACAGGCCAGGGGCGAATCCGAAAAGGGGGCTCAGTGGGCAGGGCCCCACATACAAACGCACCCCAGCATAATTTTTTTTTTTTTTAATTCTATCTCAGTCAGAGCAGAACAGCACAAAATGTCTGTTAATATACATGTATTTCAATCTTGGTGAGGAGTAAAACCATTAAATCTAACACAATTATTATTTTTTTTAAAGAAAAAGGCCAGGCATAAAGTTATAGTTTATTGTGATTAAATATAACGGTCAAATTCTATTTAATCACAATAAACTACCGCCCCGGGATCTCGCTAATGGTCGGTGCCTTTGTGGCTCTTCACAGGATCAAGGTTGAAAATTTCGGCTCTTGGTCTCTGACTAGTTAGCCACCCCTGAACTAAACTGTGGTAAAGCAAGTGTAAAAGTTAAAATCCTTAAAGGCTTAAAAACATTTATAAAAGTGAAGGGTAAAATGTGCTAAAATCATAAATATTTATCCGTAATCTACACATAAAACGCTGTGAGCTCCATGATTTAAAATGCATGGTTAAATGTTACATTTTGTACTGAATACTTACCTGTGTTTGTATTTTTTTACTTATTGGGAATTTCTTTTCTGTTTCCACTAAGGTTTTTTACTAATGAAACCAACAAATGAAGTCAATAAAAGGAGAAAGACAACTTCCTGTACCTAACTTCAGTAGTGAGCCCATCTCACGTCAGGTGTGGGAACCCGCCCGTTAAAAGGCTAGAAAAACCTGACAGATATAATTCAAAACATGCGACATAACGTTATGTTGAAAGCGGTGACCAAAAGTAACGTTCACTTCACTGACGCAGTGGTTTTCGTACAGTTTTATCGTGAGCTGCTCCTCCACTGGGGGGCGCCACTACTGTCTTCATCTCGTGTCTGAACTAAAGTCCCAATTACCAGTTACGCAGCTATGCAGCAAGTATTACAACTATATCAAACGAGATCTTAAGAAGATGCATTAATATGTAAAGAGATCACATATAGGATGTTTTAAGGATTTGGGCTCAGGATATTTTAGTATGGGATAAAAATATGGTGATCTCCAAAAGATACAGATAATATGCAAGGGGGTCCGAAATGGATCTGTCAGAAATTCTGCTTCCGTATATTTTCCGGTACAAGAGGGAAAATATCCGTCGATCTTTAGAAGATACAGTAAATATGCAGTGTGATCTGAGATGAATTTTTTTGAGTATACAGGTTCCTGATATCTCCATATATTTCAGGGATAAATATCTGGAGTTCGGATATTCCGGGATACAGAATGATCCCGATCCGGTAAGATCAAAAATTTGCATACCACGAAGATACGTCTCGCATATCTCTGGATATTCTCCGCATCTTTGACAAATGCGCAAAAATATCTGTTAAATCTTCCCGGATTTTAGGGCTTTTTGTCCAGTGCAGAAAAACCCCCCGACACACAGAGGAGTCTCCTCTGGTGAAATGTTTACTTCCAGTGAAAGGTTTTCAACACGTTTCAGGTGATTATGGGTTTACGTATTTGTTTATTTCAATCTGACCTGGTTAACTCCACCCATGAAAACAGGAAGCTGTTATTAGGTTAGCATCATGTAACGCTCCATATCTTTGTGATCTTTGGGCACATTTGAAAGAAATTCTTGTTGTTTGAAAGCTTAAAGGGGCTAGATGCAAGTTAGTCATTTTATGCTCTCTACTGCCACCTCAGGTCTTGCGCGTAACTGCAGCTTCTATATTAAGCTCGTGCATGACGGCACTTCGGACCCGAATTAACACCTTTTTGAGTGACAGTGCAGGATTTAGAGGCAGTTGTGGTGAACAGGTCTGAGCTCATTCTACACATTAGGACATGGCTGGAACATGTAGGGGGAGGAAACATTTTTAAACTCTGTATAGTCCCTTTAATTAGTTATAAGCATCTTTTTCCCCAAGTGAAACCGCCCCAGTAAACTACGGAGTGAAAATGCTGTCATGCAATTGTTTTTTTCCTCTTCTGCCGTCGCTCAAACCATGCCACCCTGGGCGCTCATATCAAAAACTGCCACTGTCGGCCTTGTTTAAAATAGTTTATCACCACAGTGCGTGAAGTCGATGACAACAGTGCTTTGGAAATGTTGAAAGACGCTGAAAGGTATTAATATTACATAAAAAGAATGTGATCTAATGCATTATTCCTACTATAGCGCCTGTACACAGTAGTGGGAATGTTCCGGCATATTCCTTTGTACACCGCTGTGAATGTAGTAGGCCATATGTTGATTTCTGAATAAAAAGCCCATAAAGCGCGCTGGAAATCCTGACACATCGTCTCCCATTAGTCCGCTCCACTCGGAGGGGGGTTCACCACCGCGGAGGCGCACACACACGACGCCCCGCTGTGTCCCCCGAATCCAGCTGAGAACATCTGGACTCAAACCTGACCAAATCCCAGACCGAACCAAAGGCTTGGACTATCCACCAAAACAACAGCGCTAATCCTATTATGTTCCGCAGGCTACGCTACATGCTAACGGCATCAGACGGACGTCATGTTGGGGCTAATTAAAGGTACAATGGCTGTTTCGGCGCGTCCGTGTGCCGTTTTGGAAGACATTGTTTGGCAGCGGTGGAGAAAATACCGTTTTTCTTCTTTTTTTTTCATGTAACCCCTAAAGAGACAAAAGTCAAGCAAAACGACAGAACCCCTTTGAGGCCAACTTTTGTCCAACTCTACAAGAAATATTTAGAATAAAAACAGTGAACAAAAATATAAAGGCACCTCTTTTGAGCTTTCATATGCTGAACTCAAAGACATCAAACTTTTTCTGTAAGCCCAAGCGGAAAAGTGGAAGAGGAAATGGTTTTAGCGGCGACGTGCTAACTCGTGTGAACTGTGCAGATAATTGGGAACAATGTGTTAGCATAATGGAATTCAGGCTAAGATGAGCGCGTGACTATTTATTCGAAAATGGTGGCAAATGGTGAAGCAATTTCTCAAGGGCCAAGTACTTTGTCTCGTCAGTCGGCAAGAAATAGGCGTCGTCGAAATGCAGCAAATTGAAAGCACTGACTGTGTTGAATTCGGACAGTCTGAGCAGTAAGTGATTTTTTTTTTTTTTCCAATGTTGTGTTAAGCCCAGTGCAAGACGTCAAGAGCCAGCACTCTGCCAGCACTCACACTGTTATAGGACCAGAGAATGCACAGCCCAAACACCCAAACCTGTGAGACCAGCTCTGAGAACATAAACTTAGACCCGCCTTGCCTGGGCCCTTTTTCGTTTGACTCTAGCAGTGCTGGTGCTGTATTTTGTTGATGACACGGCTGACAGATCATGGCTGCAGTGAGAGGATGGCTCTTGCCTCGCTCCATGAGGCACTGGGGGATTTGATCTTTGGAAGGTGCTATTATAAATCACGTTTCTTGTTCTTCTCCTTGTGTGGCGACAGGACTGAATGATATTCTCCTTTTGAGAAGCGCTTTGGGTGTCATGCCACATGTGCTGTACAAATAGGGAGATATCCACATGAAGACGGAACGCTTATAATATCAGAAACGTTCTCTGTAAAAACGTGGCGAGCTCAGTAAAATGTGATGTGATGTGGTAAAAATGTTATTTCTCAATGGACTGACGATCTACAGAAGAGACGAGGAGGTGAATTTATTCTTCAGATTCCTGGGACTAAAGCAGAAATGCACCCGTCACCTGTGGCTTGTGGTGGAGTGGAGTTAGTTCGCAGTTAAATTCATTTTAAGGTCAGTAGATTATGGATAACATACACTGCGCTGGCTCTGGGATGTCATCGTTTTAGTAGAAGTTGCAGAGACGCCTTAACGGTGGAGCCACGTTAACGGCATTTTGAGATCTTTCCATTCTGGGACCTAGTTTGGAATATGTTCCTTTCCAGACCCCCAAAACGCCCGGTTCATGTGGATGATACGATGGAGTGATCGTATATTTTTGCATTTGACTTTGTCCTTAAGACAAGGGAAGACAAACTTTGGAATGAGCTCCCTTTGAGCATTCGATCAGCCTCATCCATTGAGATTTTAAGTCGCTCAGCTCTTGTTGGTTTCAACAAGAGCTGAGTTGGACATTCTACGTTGTTGCTTATTGTACCTTGTATATATACTTTTTGTCTCTCGCTGAAACATGTACAGCACTTTGGACAGTGTCAACTGTATTTTCAATGTGCTTTATAAATCAACTTTGACCTTAACCTTAACGCCCAGCTCACATTAAATTTAATTTTGCACACTCACACTGCTCCGTGAAGTCCGGTTACCGAGGCCATCCGGCGGCATTCCGGCGTCAACGGAAAGAATCTGCAAGAAGTCTATTATTGCCGGAGGCCGGAGCCCCAGCAGATCAAGCTGACAGAGAAACACGAGCCAAGCAGGAAGTCAGGTCTAGTGAGACAAGAAGATCCGGTGTATTTCAAAATAAAATCTGTCTGCTCACTACTTATTTGGTCTCGTTTACCACCTGTACACGAGCCGGCGGAGCCACAGTGTCAGCCGGACTCACTGTGAGTGGTAGTTTGGGGCAAACCCGGACTGGATCAGGACCGAACCCGGACCATAGTTAACGTGTGTACACACACAATCACCAAAAACAAGCACATCTAAGCTTCTATGATCTCTTATCGGGCTGGTGTGAAAACCTTTTCCACGTCATGTTTCTGGTTTGAGTCTAGATGAGGACAATATGTGCCATTTTTTTCATTTGAAAGCTGAACACCTCAGTTCAATCACTGAGCTATGGAGGCTGCACTTGCACTGATGAGGACCTTATTGGGGACAGGAGCTGGGATTGTGTTGGAGTAGGGGAGAGAGAGTCCCTTTATGGTCATTTTCAAATAGCTTTTAGCCATAAGATCTGCCAACTCTGAGTGTGGGGGCTCATTCTGTTCGACCAAAACAGTCCCTTTAACAGCTGCTGTAAACTGTCTAATATTTAACCAGACTTTACAACCGAGCAAAGTTCCAAGTGCCTCTCCCTCAGCGCACTCTCCTCCAACAGTCAATCTCGTTCTTAAACCGAACCACGCTTGTTTTTCTCCCCTTCAAACTGGAATTTTCAAACTCCAGCCCGGCCCAAACATGGCGGAGCTGGCGTTCTACCCGGCGGTGGCGCTGATGTACTTTTTCGGGGTGATGCGGGCCACGCAGGAGGACCGCGTGGAGCTGGACGACCGCGCCTCCATCAACGTCTTCTTGCTGTTCGTCTTGGCCCAGCCGCTGTGCCTGGTCATCGGGAGCTACACGGGCATGGCCACCTACCTCGTCACGGCGCTGGTGTCCTACAACTTCCTGCCGTGGAGGAGTTTGGCGAGCGGCGCCGGCGAGAGCGAGGGGAGGAACAAGAAGAAGGCAAAGAAAAAGGACTGAGACAGATGTTTAAGGATCTTGAGTTCATTTTATGAAAACTTTGACCCTGATTTCTGTAGGTATCTGAAAGTTCTGCTACCTTTTTGAACTGGATTAAACGTAAAATAACTTTGAATTGTCCATTTATTTTTGCACGATAGCAGCATGTGGTATCTTTGGTGGTATTACTGGCTTAGTGGAACTTGTGAGATCAAGTATTTTAGGAAGTTGAACTCTGAATGTCAACTATTTTTCGAGGTGGCACTCTTATCTGTGCACTGCTCTCGTGTGTTTGCTTTCATAATACAGTCGGCAGTTCATTTCTATTTAATTCAGTACCTATCTGTTCCAATCCAATCCAACTTTATGTATAGAGCACTTTAAAAACCACAATGTCGACCAAAGTGCTGCAACAATGACGTCATCAACAGATGAATACAAAACATTCAAAAGTCCAAATTTTCAGGCTGCGTTTAAAGCCTGAGAATTTGGTTTTCCTTTTTGTTTTGGGAACACCGAAAAGGACAGATCTGCTGACTTCAATGAGTGTGCCGGGGTGTAGGGCTGCACCAGGTCAGACAAAAAAATACAAAGGCGTGGAGAGTATTCTGCGCATGAAAACGAAGAATACTAACCATGAATCTAACGTTAGCTTCGTGCTACATATCGTTAGCCACATAGCATAATTGCCTAACTCATTTTTGTTTGGATTTTGGAAAACATGTAAAAAGACGTTTTATAGGAAACACATTGTTTTTCTCTTATTGCCATTTTAACACTACAACTAGGCAGTTATGCTATGTGGCTAACGACATGCTAACGTTAGCGACCAGTGCCATTTATCGCAGTGAAAAAACATCCATATGGACTAGGTTGACCTTATTTTTTGTGTGGTAAATTTATTTGAGTAACAGTAGGTGGCGCTGTGCAGTTGTACTGTCAACACCACTGGCTCTGTTGCTGTACAGGTGGTTAATTTGGGAACAATCCTCATGTTTTTGTTCCTCATGTTTTGTTATTTTTCCCTCTCAAACCCTGCAGTTACGTAGCTCTTTTCACACATCCGCCGCCTCCTTTGCCTAAAAAATACAGACGCCATTGGCCCCGTTCCGGTCCCATAGGATCCTCGCCTTTTTGTTGTCCGTATGCAAAGAGCTCCCAGGAGGCCGCTGTGGACAGGGATTAGACCTGGATTACAGCGTGGAACCCCGGGGTTAAAGACTGTAAACCAGACGCCGAGCTCAAACACAGCAGACTGAAGGGAGGGAGGGAGACGGGTGCACAGGTGAGAGAAGAGGAGGCGAAGAGAAAGAAAAATCTGAGTGAAAAAACATTTGGCTCGTTTGTTCATGTCCTCAACATTTGACACATTTTCCAAGCAGTGCCTTAGGGATTAAAGCGGTCAGGGAGGGGCCCGTCCGCACATCCTCAAACTGCATCTTTATGTCTCACACTCTGTCGGTCCGTGCGTAAGTTCAAATCATAACAACGTGACTTCCTGTTTCGATCCAGCACGCCAAAATAAAAGCACCATCTTATTCATTAGTTCAGCTTCCTTTCTGCCTAACTATTAACAGACAAAACACTTAAAATGTGTGTATTTAATTTCATTCATGTTGTATAGATACAGACGGCATCTCGTCATAGAAGGGGGCGTGGCTTCGCCGAGGGGGAAAATAGAATCTTTAGAGAAGCACAATTTTCCACTCTTTTTATCCATTTTCTGGTGGAATATCAACTTATTTATCACACAAAAATAAAGTCAAATGTAAATCGGGTCCATATGGATATTTTCTCACAACAGATTGTTCAGTAGAAGTGGAAAAAACGTCAGTTGTTGCTAGCGCTAGCTAACCATTAGCATTAGCCCGATGCTAACATGTAGCATCATGTTAGCATTAGCCCGATGCTAACATGTAGCATCATGTTAGCATTTTCCGTTTTTTTATGTATTTATGGGCTGTTGAACCACTTTGGTCCTCCCCATGTCTTTGTATCATTATTTAGTATAAACTATATTCATAATTCCGCATTTTGAATTATTAGAGAAAGTTTACATTTTTTCAAAATTGTTTTCCCCCTTAACTGTTTTCAAACATGACCATATATGGGCGATTCCAGAGATGCCGTCTGTATCTATACCTGCTGAACCAATCAGTGAGTCTCATTCTAATTTAGTGTGCTGGATCGAAACAGGAAGTCACTTTTTGGGCGGTGTTGTTATGATTTGAAGTTATGCACAGAGTCAATACGTTTGTTATGTGACGTCACGACTTCCGCTTCCGGGTACTAGCAGACCGGCAAATATGCGAGAAAAAAAATATTAAAAACAACAATCAATATTTCTGAAACTCAACGGAGAGTTACTGAACATACTTATTTATCAGATTCATGAGCAAAAAATGTCGCACCTACTGCTAAAAAGGTAATATTTACTAAAGTCGTAATTTCCGGGGGTTAGCGTAGCTGCTGCGCCGACTTGGACGTTGGTATTTTTCTCCGCTAAACCCGGATATATCAATTTTGGTAAATATTACTTTTACAGCAGTAGGCTCAGCATTTTTGGCTGCTGGGCCTGATAAATAAGTCTGTTCAGTAACTCTGTTGGGTTTCAGAAATATTGATTGTGGTAGTGAGGAGTTTTTTTGTAGTTTCTCGCACATCTGCTGGTCTATTCGAACCCGGAAGTAGAGCTATGACGTCACAGCTCCACTTCCGGGTCCCGAGATGCGCGAGAAACTACAAAAAACTCTTTAATACCACAATCAATATTTCTGAAACTCAACAGAGAGTTACTGAACATACTTATTTATCAGGCCCAGCAGCCACAAATGCTATAAAAGTAATATTTACCAAAATTGGTACATCTAGGTTAGCGGAGATAAATGCTAACGGCGCAGCAGCTACGCTAACCCCAGAAGTAGTGATTTTAGTAAATATTACTTATTTAGCAGGAGGTGCGGCAAATGAGTCTGAGAAATAAGTAGATTCAGTAACTCCACTGAGTTTCAGAAATATTGACGGCTGTTTTATAGAGTTTTTAATGTTTTTTTTCTTGCATATTTGCCGGTGTAACGTCGAAATGAACTTATTTGTCAAGCTGCATTGACAGTCTTGTTTCTCATGTCTTTGTTTCTCATTACAAAAGCGTTATTAACAGCTGGTAAACTTTGTCTTGCATAATATTACGTAACTAAAGAGCAGACGACTCTTTCCTCAGCAACTTTTATTACATTTAAACGGTCATGCTTTCTGATTATTGACAAAACTTGTACTTTTTCTGTTTTTAAAGCCTATATTTTCAACAGACAGATATTTAAAGGCAAATTGTTTTAGCAGCTACGTCATTAACTAATTACATGTAGAATAGACTGCCTAATTCGACAGTAAAATGTATGAAATCATGTTATTTGCTGAAAAAGCGGAACTCGATGGCTGAATGTAAAATGACTCTATAGTTCTGCACATGCGCAGCAACAAGAAGTAGTGCAACCTGGACGTGGAAGTCATGATGTCACACTTAACAAACGGTTTAGAATGTGATGATGTCATAGTGTCAGATGGAGGGCAGGGTCAATACAACTCTATGGGAGAAATACGTTTTTTTTGTAGGCAGTAGGTTAACTGTTAAATTTACAATGTACAAAACACTGCAGACCCTCACTTTAAATATAAAGTAGGTTTTCATCCAAAATACATAATTGTCATGTCATTTTTTGCTCTATTTTATAGTCTGTGTTCACTAGGAAACGATTAATCAATTACTGAAATAGTTGACAACTATTTTAGTAATCGATTAGTTGTCGATTAATCGAGTAGTTGTTTCAGCCCTATTCCCACGTGCTTGTCCCTGTACAAATGGCAAAAAAAATTCTATTCAGTCTTTTTATCCACTGGTAAGTAAGGACTGGGTTGTTTTTCTTACACATTATTTATACTCAAAGGCGTCCCATAAGAAAGCCAGAATCTCGCGCAACCCAGGCCTTTCATGAAGTAGAAGCCGTAGCCCCGGACAACGCACTTGTATCCATCTCGGTCCTTGGGGAGAAAAGAAAGAACATTTCGTTTAACATACCCCGGCATCACTTGGGAGGGCGTTTATCCGTCTTAGCTTTTCGGGACACAAAAGGGCGATATTTCGGGGGACGACGTGACGCAAGTACGCGGTAAACACAGTCATTAGCGTGGAGAAAACCGCAGGAAGCTCAAAATAAACGGGTCCCGAATCCCCCATGGTGTCATTAACGCCACTGGCACAATGGGCCTCGACCGCCCCCCTCCCGCCGACACAGGGGCCAGAGAACGTTTCAAGTACCGTCTTTACGCGGCCACGTCAGACAACCAGATCTGAGGGAAAAACAAAGGGTTTGGGTTTAAAAATATCTAAAAGAGCCGTCTTTTTAAGTGGTCATGGTAATTAGCGGGATTATTAGAAGTTGATTGGAGAAGAGCTTGATTGTAGAAGAGGATCTTTCAGAAATAAAGGAAGCGGTTCCGGAAACAAATCGTGGGAGACTTGCGCTGGCGCTCGGGTTTTGCTGTTGTCAGGCTGGACTTTAAGACGCTTTTTCACAAATAATGTTTCTTCCCTTTGTAACTTCAGTCGGGTGTTTCATAAAAGTGTCATCCATCACTTTCTTCATTCACTGCCTTGTTCCACCGAGCGAGTGAATAAAGAGAAAAAAACAGAAGGAAAAAAAAGTCACACTGCTCAGGCCAAGTGGCGATGAGAGGATTAGGGTTTTTACATACTGTACTGTAGGAGCACTTCGACGTCAAAGTGCTACAGTGGTATTACGCCTACAATATCATTTCACTTTTATCCGCTTAGAAAATTGCCATGTTTAATTTTGTGTAAGTATACTTTGGATCGTGTAACTTTTCACGTAGCTGTATTTTAATAGGCAACACATGGAAGAGCTTGGTCGCTTCTAACTTCACCTCAGTTTGGAGCTGTAGGAAATGCTGGGAGAGGCTAATGCTAACAACTTTGGTCAAAATACGTGATTAAGACCAAGTCTTGGAGTAAAACGCTCTTCCTGAAGCAAAGCGCTCTTCCTGAAGAAAAACGCACTTCCTGAAGGAAAACACTCCTCTTGGAGCAACACCCTCCTTTTGGAGCAAAACGTGAAACGGTTTTCCTGAACCAAAACGGTCTTCCAGGAGGGGTAAAACAGTCTTCCAGAAGAAGTTGAAAACGGTCTTCCAGAAGAAGGTAACAACAACGGTCTTCCAGAAGAAGGTAACAACAACGGTCTTCCAGAAGAAGGTGAAAACGGTCTTCTAGAAGAAGGTGAAAACGGTCTTCTAGAAGAAGGTGAAAACGGTCTTCTAGAAGAAGGTGAAAACGGTCTTCTAGAAGAAGTGAAAACGGTCTTCCAGAAGAAGTGAAAACGGTCTTCCAGAAGAAGGTAACAACAACGGTCTTCCAGAAGAAGGTAACAACAACGGTCTTCCAGAAGAAGGTGAAAACGGTCTTCTAGAAGAAGTGAAAACGGTCTTCCAGAAGAAGAAAAGTGGGAAACGCTTCCAAAGGTGGTAGAGAATGACCGAGCCAAGATCATGTCGGACTTCTTGTAATGGTGAACCATCCGGACACTGTGGTGGTGGACAAAGAGCAGAAGAAAGCCGCTGTGGTTGGCATAGCAATACGAAGCGATTTCAATACAGTATGAGGAAAAAGGAACATGAGAAACTAGAGAAATACCAGGGGCTTGGAGGGAAAAAGAGATACCACTAAAAGGTTTTTTTTTTATTATTAGTGTTCTGTTTGGAAGTAACACAATGAATGGCAGAAAGCTTGTTTTCATAGGATGGATGAGAGAAACTTAAAGATGTGCCATCTTTAAAGAAATGTGAGAATGCCACAGTTTCTCCATCTGACGTAGGCAGCATCGGCAAAACCAGATTGACTTTACAGCACCATAACATTTCGCGTTTCGCGTAAAGCGTTTCTCTTTTTCACCAATCATAATCAAGTCTCAAACAACAAATTGCTACAGTTAGAATTCCAGATGCTTTGACATTATGTGTCTGTAAGTCTGTAGCAGCATCTTGTGTTTTCACTCATGGCCATGTTGTCGACTAATTTATTGATGAAACTGCTTGTTTTTGCCCACTGATGTTAGACCCGCCCTTCCACGGCAACACTGCCACATAATTGGCTGCTAGACCCACCGGTGGTTTGTTTTCAAACAAATCAGCGCGAGTGGTAAAAGATGGATTCTCGATTGATCATGAACTCACAAATACCTCGAGATTGAGGTGCGGTTACATATGCAAGAGCAGGGGGGAAATACATTATATTTTTGCATAAGTATTAGAAAATACGGCTCCAGACTGCAACCACATGTGCCATGAAACGCATCCACACAAAGAGAGCTCCGAAACATGAATCACTAAGAGAACAGAGTATAGGGGAGAGTAATTGATTCAAACACGGAGCAGTTTTTGTCCCTGCATTGCAACTGCGCGCTAGAGCATGTGCAGCCTGATCCACAGCCGGAGGGGAGAGTGGGCAGAGGACAGAGAGAGGGAGAGAGAAATGAGGACCGGAGTAAATGGATTTTTGTGAATCCGAGCTCTGGCTGCAGCGTGCGGCGTGGGTGAGGTCTGTTCTGTGTGTGTTCTGAATGAGGGAACACTCATGGGGTTCATTGAAATGTGGGAAAAGGACATTCTTTTAAAGCTTTCGCAGCCTAACAAAACATCTGAAATTTGAGTTCGACTTTGTTCTAACTTGCATGATGTCTCCACTGTCCACGGACGTTGGTCTATTGTGACTAAAAAGTTGAGATCGTTAAATCGTTAGCTTCGTTTTAGGCCCAGCGTCATGACCTTTTCTTTGCGCCCGCGATAAACGACGTGAGGCTTTTTTTGGTCAAACAAAATGTGACTTCATTCCCACTTTGATGGACTTCACTTCAGGAGATCTTTGTCAGAAGTGCTGCACAAATAAAGAGGCTCAGCTCCAGGTCGATGGCTTTCTGGGATCAGCGTGATCAACCCAATATTAAGAACAAGATACAAGCAGTCGTTTAATTGCAGTTGTTTTTGTTGCTAGAATATGCGTCTTTGCTGTGAGCGAACTTGCCACTCCTTAGACCTGACTCTTAACTTTACAGCGAGTGGGTCATCACCAACGCGTCCTCACCGAGATGTCGCTGCCCTGTTCTGACCATAGGTAGCCAAACATGAGGTATACATATTAGTCCTCTATAAAGGCTTCATTTTGATGACCCTTTGCAACCCTGTGTTTATTGTGCTGAGGTAAAATGCTAAGATGCTTTTGTCTTGAGCAGCTTGAACACTGACTCAGACTGTGGCCCCTTCTGAAACGAGCAGATTGGTACCATGATAAGAAGCATCCGAATTGGGATCTCAGCAGGGGCGGACTGGCCATATGTCCATTCTGGAAGAGCACAGAAGGGCCACTGGCTCTAGGGCCACCAGTCCCGTCTCAATCAAGCTTTACCCAAATCTAAAAGCTAAAAAGAAAAGCATCAAAATAGCGAGAAAAAGGGGATGAAAAGTCAACAAAAACATGAAAAAAACACAACAAAAAATGATAAAATAGCTCAAAAAACAACAAAAATATGACAAAAATGTGGTGATGTGACGAAAAGTTCCCATCACTTTTTTAGGTCTTAGCTTTCAAATGAGGCGTTACATTGTTGATCTCCAGTCGAGAAGTTTTTAGATTTGGGTAAAGCCCAGTATAAAAAAAACATGAATCTAAAAGGAATTCCGTGGAGTATGGTGTACCACAAGGTTCAATTTTGGGATCATTATTATTTATTATTTACATTAATGATTTTGCTTCTGTTTCTACGACCACCTTTCCAGTTCTTTTTGCTGATGGTACCAATCACAAAAAAATAATAATAAAAAGCCGAACTGGGGAAAATGCACTTGTTAATGTTAAGGCGGGTGGTAAGAGGTTAAAATATGTATTTGTGGAAGTCCACAATTACGCTAATTTGGGCCAGGGGCTGGTCAGAGTCCAGGGCTGTTTTTCAGTCCCAGTCCGCCCCTGGCTGTCAGTACGGAAGGAGTTAGGGAAAGGAGCCTCAATGCTAGCTATCATAGCCACTTTAGCATAGGGACCTCTGATGCTAACTAACCAGTGCGCCAGTAGGTGGCGGCATGCACTTTTTTTTGCCTGCAGTCTGCCAATAACCTTAAAGAAGAAGAACAGCTGTTGGTGATGTCACTTCCCCTTCCCCTGGGTAAGGACAGTCAAATTGGGAAAATGCTGCTGAAGCAAAAGTTCACTAACTGCATAGAGATCTAACAGTTGACCCCATGAAAGGTTAAGGATCAGGAGCTAGGGTTAGGACATAGAGGCTATAATTTGATGATTTCGACCAAGGCCCTTCTCCCCTGATTGCTCTGTTTGAACGGCTGTCCCCTTCCCCAGATCCGTGCCTCGATACAAACCTGTCTCCGAGTCTCCAGAAAGTTCCTTTGACTTGAGGGCTTTGCTTCTTCTCTGACATGCTCAGCTGTGGGACCTTATAGAGAGGTATGTGTGGACTCCAGGAGAGCTGTAGAAACATCTCAGGGACGATCAGTGGAAAAGGGATGAGCTAGTTTTTGAGGGTCAGAGCAAAGGGTGTGAACACTTCTGTATTTGCAATGTTTCAATAAATGTGTAAACCAGAAAGAGGCAGAGAGTGCTGCACTGGATCAAAAAAGTCAGTGCAGGCTAAAGTAGAAAAAACATACAAAAATCAGGTGCTTAGAGGACATAAAACCTTTGTCAGCTTTTCTATTCATTCTTGCACAAATTTGTACACACTTTGTCATTATTGGGTATTCTGTGTAGATGGATGACAAATTCAACACCAAAGAGGATTCAAGCCGTTTGCAGAAAGTCATTGCCCAAAGTAGAAAGAGCAGCCATGGTTCGACGCTTCAAAGTTCGATCGTCAAACTTGCTTCTTTTTAAACTCTGCTCACATCAGACTTGAAGCACCAATCGGATACTTGACAGAAAACATTTATGCAGGACAAACAACAGCAGCACTCGCCTGTACTACGCTGCACCACAGGAAGTCCGCCGTAGATGCGAGCAGCAGTTGTTTACTGTGTGGCGGCTAACAGGCTACTGCTATTGCCTCGCGCAGCACAAACACGGGCTCTGACTGAGGCTCTGTTGACTCTACAAACTGTAAATATCACAGCAGGGTTTTGTGATCGCTCTTTCATTTCATTTTGTTTCTAGCAGAACTTTGCCTTAAGTACTTTTGTAAACATGGGGATTCACTTTAAGTAATGATGACTGTGGTCTACATTCTAACTTGTTTTTGGACATAGTCTGGCAAATGGTAAGCGTCTTTGGTGCACACAAATAAAATTAAGTCATACTCGGGTGCTTATGAATGTGCTGTTACCATGTAGCATAAAGCTAACACTAGAATTATGGTAAGCATTCCCTGTTATAGCGACAAATGTGCACCATTAAACCGCTTTGTTCCTCTCTTTAACCTCTTAATTGGTAGAGCATACATCCATAACTTGGTGTTCGATACAGTAGTGGATGAGAAAGAGTAATTTTCCCTCTGGCAGCTTTGAACGTGACCATTAGTGAGCGTTCCCAGGGATGCTGTCTGCACCTACTGTTTGAATGAATGTGTTATTAGCAATGCATATGTGCAGACAGCAACACCGTTATGCCTTTAGCTATCTGTTCTTCTATCATCATACAAATAATTAGGAAAGCCAGGCGTAATACTAAAGTATGGCAAGGTATGTTATGTCTATTTACTGGCACTTAAAGTGGGTTAAGCAGCCGCCCCTTTTCGACATTTTGCCACGCTATGGTCCACAAACATAAATATATATAATTTCAATTTTATTTGAAAGACACACACTAAGTGACTCACAATCGTGATGTGAAATGAAATTTATACATGATTTTGAACTTCAAAATATGTCCCCCCAGAACAGGTAGGGGAGGTGTGCGTGGATCAGGAGGTCTGGGCATCTCTGCTGAGACTACTGCCCCTGTGACCTGGCCCCCGGATAAAGCTGAAGAAAATGGATGGATGGATGGATGAGTGGATGGATGGATGGATGGATGGATGGATGGATGGGTGGATGGATGGATGGATGGATGGATTTTGAACTTCTTTTTGTAAATAAAAAACTGAAAAGTCAGGTGTAACGTTGGGGTATGTCTCTACCAGTCCTGCACATCTTGAGACTGGATTTTTTTACCCATTCTTCTTTGCAAAACAGCTCAAGCTCAGTTAGATTAGATGGAGAGCGCTTGTGAACCACAGTTTTCAGGTCTTTCCACAGATTCTTGATTGGATTTAGGTCTGGACTTTGACTTGGCCTTTCTAACACATGGATATTTGTCTAATTTGGAGTCATATTCGACCAAAAATATCCATGTTGCCCTGGATTTATGTTTAGCTGCTGCTCGAGTCCTGACAAGAACCAGGAAATACGACCATATTAGTCCAGTGCTCCGGTCTCTGCACTGGCTTCCTGTCACTCAGAGAATAGACTTTAAAACAGCTCTGCTTGTCTACAAGTCTTTTCATGGTTTAGCACCAAAGTACATCTCTGACATGTTAGAGCCGTATGAACCGTCTCGGGCCCTGAGAACTTCAGGGAGGGGCCTCCTGGTGGTTCCCGGAGTCAATAATAAATACGGTGAGGCTGCGTTTCAGTTTCATGCAGCTAAAATCTGGAACAGTCTTCATGAGGATGTGAGACAGGCCTCAACTCTGACAATGTTCAAATCCAGGCTGAAAACAGTTCTTTTTACCAATGCATATGACTGAAAGTATTTTATCTGCACTCTCGCCTTTTACTGTAATTGATTAATTTTATGTTGATGTTTTTATTGATTCTGTTTGTTTTCAACTGTGAAGCACTTTGAATTGCCTTGTGTATGAATTGTGCTCTACAAATAAACTTGCCTTGCCTTGCCTTTAGGGTCGTGGACTTGCTGCAAGGTGAACCTTTGCCCCAATTTCAAGTCTTTTGCAGCTGTGGTCAGTCCAGTCCTTGTTCGGTCATTAAGTTTAGGAGGACGGCCGGGTCTTGGTAGGTTTGCAGTGATGCCAAACTCTTTCAATTCCTGGATGGTGCATTTAACTTTACTTTGAGAGATGTTCAAAGCTTTGGAAATCTTTTTACAACCTAATCCAGTTTTATACTTCTCGATAACTTTATCCCGGACCTGTCTGATGTGTTCTTGGACTTCATGATGCTTCTGCTCCACAATAGTCTCTTAACAGACCTCTGAGACCATCACAGAGCTGCTGTATTTCAACTGACGACATTAGATTACACACAGGTAGACTCTATTTAGTCATTGGGTCAACATGTGATCATTCAGAAATCACCAGGCAACTTCTGAAGGCAATTGGCTGCACAGATTTACAGATTTTATTCCTAAAAATAGATCATGTATACATTTTATTTCACTTCATGATTGTGTGTCACTTAGTGTGTGTCTTTCACATAAAATGTAAATTATATATATTTATGTTTGTGGTCCATAGTGTGGCAAAATGTCGAAAAGTTAAAGGGGTATTGATACTTGCAACCATGCAACCCACTGTAACGCTATACTATTTCCAGAACAGTAAAACAGTAAAATTTAAGTTACTTTTCCAAGTCACTGTGGGTTACTATTCATACTAGTCATATTCCTTAGCAAAAATTATATACTGCTGGATATACGTCACTATTCTGAATCTGGGGAAGCATTGTTGATGTTACTGTTAAAATGCACTTCCTATAACACTAGTATTGGCAAAACCGGTATCATTTGAATTCTGCGGCGGGGAGTTCATTTTGGCAGCTGATGAATGTAACTAGTTAAGTAGCTTGTAATCTAACTTGGTAACATTTTAAAATAAAGTAATCAGTAAAGTTACTTTTTAAAGGAGTAATCTGGAATGTATAATCCAGATTACTCCTTGCTCTGGGCGACGCCACAACCAATGGGGTGTGGCGTCGCCCACAGCAACAGGAAGCTTGTTATTCACCTTATTCCGGACGTTCGCGTGGGCGCCGCCATGAATTGTGCCCGCCCCTTTTCTCCTATGTGTTAACATGGGGCTGGAGAAGTCCGCATAAAATCAGTCACTACACGAAAACAAAGCCGTTTTCAGGCCGCACAGAGAAAACTAAACATCAGATTTGAGCGGAGAATATTTTCCCTCGTTCTCCGTTAAAATGAACGGGCTTCGCGCTCGACCGGAAGTGTCAAGAAAAAGAGGCGCCGAGACGACGCAAAAAGTGGCAAAAGTGGGCGGGGCGGAATAAGGTGAATAGATACAGACGGCATCTCTGGATTCGCCCATATATGGTCATGTTTGAAAACAGTTAAGGGGGAAAACAATTTGGAGAAAAATCTAAACTTTCTTTAATTATTCAAAAACTACTTTAACAAATACTGAATTATGAATTTAGTTTTGTACTAAATAAAGATACAAAGACATGGAGAGGAGCAAGGTGGTTCAACAGCCCAAAAATACATAAATAACGGAGAATGCTAACTTGATGCTTCATGTTAGCATCGGGCTAATGCTAACGGTTTGCTAGCGCTAGCTACAACTGCCGTTTTTTCACTTCTACTGAACACTCTGCTGTGAGAAAATATCCATATGGGCCTGATTTACATTTACATTTACATTACATTTATAGAATCTTTAGACATTTTTAACATGTAGCATGAAGTTAGCATTCTCCGTTATTCATGTTTTATGGGCTGTTGAACCACCTTGCTCCTCCCCATGTCTTTGTATCATTATTTAGTAGAAGCTATGTTCATATTTCAGCATTTGTTACAGTAGTTTTGGAATAATTAGAGAACATTTTCATTTTTTCAAAATTGTTTTTCCCCTTGACTGTTTTTAAAAATGACCATATATGGGCGATTCCAGAGATGCCGTCTGTATCTATATGACTCATAATGTTTCCAAATGTTGTAATTGTTTTCTGGCAGACTACAAGCGTATTCATCATACAGAAATAAAGGCAAGTCAAAAATCGAGTCATTCTTAATTATTATTTTCACTGCAAATTGTCAAGTAGAAGTGAGAAACAGACACTTGACATATAGCATCAAGCTAACGTTAGAATTATTTGGTTTTATTTGCATTTATGGACTGTTAAACAACTTTCCTCATCTCCATGTTTTGATATCTTTACTGTGTAGAAAAATACATTAATCATTCAGCATTTGTTATAGTACTTTTAGAGTAATGAGTAATGAATGTGGTATGGAGTCATATTAGATTCCATGTAACTAAGGCCTAACCTGGAATGCTCCAGTGTGGCTTTTATATAGCTACACATTTCTCATTGATTAACCCATTTCTCTAAGGTTCAAAACATTCAACCATGAGCTCAACTTAGCTGTGAAACGTCCTGAATTATTACGACCATTTCATGTTTCAAATGGATCCCTCATTCTTTAGTCGATATTTTAGAAGCATTTCCGTTTGCTCAGCTCAAAATGAAGAAGAACCAATTAAGTCGAGAGAATGCGAGAAAACATATGGACAGAGCAACATGGCGCCTCTCTGGTGCTGAGCTGCTGTGAACAGATGGAGATGCTGCCTGTTACTATACGGTTTCAATGCGTGTTGTACATCACAGGACTGCTGAGACGTACGGAGCACCAGGGGAACGAGGAGCAGGAAGGGCCAGAGCCTGTTCGCCATTTCATCGGCTCCTTATTACAGTGAGAATGGCCGCGGTTGCAACAGGTTCCTGGTTAGAGAGATGGATTTAAGGCGGTACATGCAATTCTGTGCCTTAAATCACAGGTGGTTGTCGCGTTATTGTCATATGGCGACACCGCTTGAGCTGTCAAAGCTGATGGTGATCAATGTCAGATTCACAAGTGCGATTTCCAAAGCTTCTTTCTGCAGCGTTGTTGTATCGGATGACTTGCCAATGATGAATGGATCCAGGTACACATTTTTAGAATAGGTTTGTTGATATATCAGTTACAAAATATTTTTCAGAGGAGATTTTTGCTGTGTAAGTAAAAAAAAACTGTAAATATTAAAATTCCAACTTGTTTTTTTTGGGTTAAAAGCAGAGCCGGGAAGTTTGGAGTCTGTTGGAGCTACGTTAGGGGAGATTTTGCAGCATCTACGTGACGGCAGAGAGAACAATCTTCACACAAAAAGGTCCGTTCCAGGTGGGAACCTGGGACCTTTTTGCAGTGAAACAAGAGCATTAAGCGCTGCTCTACCGTGCCTGAAGAGATGGGAATAAGTCGTTGCGATGGCAGAGGGTCTTCCTGATGGCAAAGATTCAGCGCAACGGCAGAGAGTCTTCTCGATGGTAGAGTCTTCTCAACCGCAGACAGTCTTCTCGCCAGCGCAGAGTCTTCTCAACGGCATGGAATCTTCTCGACGATGTAAAGTCTTCTGAACGGCAGAGAGTTTTCTCCATGGCATGGAGTCTTCTCAACGGTGGAAAGTCGCCTCGAGGGCGGAGAGTCGTACCACTGCACTACCGCGCCGGGAGAGACAGGAGAGAGTCATCTCGACGCTAGAGTCATCTCGACGCTAGAGTCATCTCGACGCTAGAGTCATCTCGACGCTAGAGTCATCTCGACGCTAGAATGTGCCCAACGCTAGAGAGTCAGCCCAATGGCAGAGAATCATCGCGCAGGCAGAGAGTCATCTCGACAGCAGGGGTCTTCTCGATAGCAGAGAGTCATCTCGACACAAGAGGTCTTCTCGACAGCAGAGAGTCATCTCGACACTGGAGAGTCATCCCTGAGTCGTGCAACATAGCCCTCGGACAAATTCACTTTGTACTTTGAAACCTTTTTTAGAAATGCAGTAGAAAGTGTTATGTATTTATCTTTTCAAAAGTACGGCGTCAGTAGTTTTACTCTGGTTTCACGTGATGATCAATTAGCATTGTCTCCCAAAGCGGGCACCGAGAGCCTTCATCACCCCAGTCGACAGTGTCGGCGGTGAACAGCAGCAGATGCACGGCCCAGAATAGGTTTTGCCTGAAGAGACGACTCGGGAAACATGGGGGATAAGAATAACATGCGGAGGTAGTGATGGAGGGATGACGAGACGGAAAACAAAACAGGCTCTGACCTTGGGGAAACAGATTTTTTTTTAAAACATTAAAAAATGTGAGTAAACGGCATTTTGTAATAACTACTGCGATATCACCTATGTAACTGTAGTACTGCAACTACTTCTACACTATTACAGCCACTGCTGTAAGCATCTAAGACTTGTCAAGGTGAGACACAGCAAGTGAATAGGGAAAAAAGAAACATTTAAATATATCAATTGGAAACTTTTGCTGTACATTACGGATAATTTATATTATAAGGGGGGAAAAAATGGCCACATTGTCTACATTTTCAGCAACAAAATCTAAATAATAGAGTCTGGTTTAAATTCATGGTTTTGTCATTTTTATATCTGACATGAAAACTAAGATGTAAAGGGAGGAAAATAGATCAAAATCTCCACTTCGACCACTGCGTGAAAAATCAATACTTTCACTTGCCGTGTCTCGCCTTAAAAGTGTAGTCAACTTGTAAATGAGTAAATTAACTAACTACAAACCAATCTGCTGTGAAAAAGTCTACAAGCTATTCACTTCAAAAACTCGTATCGGTATTCGGTGTTGGCAAGTACTTAAATCAAAGTACTCGTATCGGGACCGTTGGTACAGATTCCCCACGCGAAACAGAAGCTTCAAAACTAGATTACAACCACAGGGTATGAATGTAAAATTGTGAATGCAAAATTGCCTTCTACTACTACTACAACAGTTACTAATGCAACTACTTCTACTACAATACTACTCCTACTATTGCCACAGCTTTTACTACTACCACCAGCCTATTGTTGAATAAAACCGTTTCATCATATTCACAGTTGCTGCTCTTTCATAAAGCCCTATATTCAGTTTATTCATGTATTATTTTCATATATATTGTGCTGATGAACTAAAGCCTCTGTTCCCTACACGTTCCTCACTTCTGAACCTGCTTTGTCGGGGGTTAGTTCCAGGGAGCTGTCCGCTCTCCCGCGGTGCTGAAATGCCCCGGCGCTGAGACCACTCATTTGTGTCAGCCGCCGCGGGGCCTCACACGGCGTGGTTTCATCGCCTACGGCCCGCGTCATGGAGGAGGCGCCTCGCTCTCCAGCGCGGTCGGCCCGGTCGGGGGAACGGGAGGTGTCGTTTGTCGGCGCTGCGGGGTGGAGGAAAGTCCAGCTTTGGTTACGGGAGGCCGACATTTCAACTCCACAGATCTGATCAGACTGACATGAATATTGAAAAAAAAACATGTGAAAATGTTAAGTGCAAGGCTGGAAAATGAAGAGTCTAGGAGTCGATCATGCACTTGGTGTTTTGCCAGAGCAGCCTCCTCATATTTATATAAAAGGAATAGGCCACCGTTTTTACATACTGAGATATGTTCTTACCTTAGCTTTGACGAGTTCTTTAGGACCTGTCTGATCTTCACCCGTGCCTTCAGTCACGTAAACACAGCGCAGACGGCGTTAGCATTTAGCCTCTCCCTCTCTCCTCTATAGCTCCAAAACAGGTCAAGATAGAAGCTACCAAGCTCTTCCACGTTTTCCCTATTTAAATATGGTTACGTGAAGTGTTCCACTACAAAGTATAATTACACAAAATTAAACAATGTGGATTTTCTAAGCGGATAAAAGGGGGAACTATATTGTAAGGCGTAATAATACCAGGAGTAGTTTGAACTCTGCGCAGTAATCTTCACTTTACTGTGCGGATGCCAGGAAAATGGCCCAAAAAAATAGTGACAAAAAAGCAACCGTAGAGCAACAAAAAAGAGACAATAATGTGACAAAATGTGACAAAAAAGTGGGAGCAAGAAAGTGACAAAAAAGTGATGAAAGTGCTGCAAAAAAAGGGACAAAAGTGCAACATAACAGTAGCAAAATAGTGACAAATAAGAGACAAAAATGTGGCAATAATGTGATAAATAGAGAAACAGTGATAAAAAGAGAAAAACTCAACAAAAAAGTGACAACAACGTGAGGAAAAAGAAATGTTGATATTCAAAATCAAATTGAAAAAAATGAATGAATGGGGAGAGCCTGAGAGCAGTTTCCGTTTACCGGAAGTCCAAAGAAAGGACTAAAGACCAGATTTAGTTACTACCACTTTAGCGACATCAAGGCAGTGTGGACGCGCTGTGGGAGGGGTTTGTGGGTTTGTATCTGCTCTTGCGCTTCGTGTTTTACAGCTGCAGCCCAGAGCCGCCGCAGATCCACCACAGCAGATTCACGACCGCCGCTTTTTTTGTTGCCCCTTTACAGATTGAAAAAGATGATGTTGAAGACTGATGCTCAACGTATGCGCAGGTTGGGTTACCGTCGTACATTTGTCTTGCGTTGCCGTCACTTTTTTTGCCATATTGTTTATGATGCGTTTTGCGATATTGCCGTTTTCATCACTGTTTTGTTGCATTTTTTGCTTTTTACTGTTGCTTTGTTTTGTATATTTTTTTGTCATTATTTCATTGCGTTTTCTTTTCTTGCTTTTTGTCACTTTTTCACAGCATTTTTTTTTTCCAACACTTTTTTGTTGCGTTCTTTGCTCTTTAGTCTTTTTTTGGCTCCATATTTAGATTTTTTTTTCCTTTTTTCCTTTCCTTTTCTGATTTTTTTTTTTTTTTTCAGTTTTATTGCAGTTTTTATGACTTTATTCACTTGTTGCGCGTTTACTTTTTTGCCACTTTATTGTTGCTCTTTCATCACTGTTGTTTTTTTTTAGTTTTTCGTCCCTGTTTTGTTGCCTTTTTGTCACTTTTTCATTGCATTTTTTTTTTTAGCTTTTTGTCAGTTTTGTTGCTTTTTGTTGCATTTTTTGTTGCATTTTTTGTTGCATTTTTTTGCTTTTTGTCACTTTTGCATTGCATTTTTTTGTCTACAACAATTTTTGTTGATTTTTTTTGCTGGCGTTTTTTCAGGTTTTTTTTTGCGTTTTATTGCCGTTTTTATCACTTTTTGTTGCGTTGTTTGCTCTTTCATCACTGTTGTTTTTTGTGTGTTTTTTTCCATTTTTCGGCCCTGTTTTGTTGCTTTTTTGTCACTTTTTCATCGCATGTTTTTTTTTTAGCTTTTTGTCAGTTTTGGTTGCGTTTTTTTTCTTCTTCTTTTTGTTTATGTAACAGTTTTGTTTTTCTTTTTTTCAACCCTTTTTTTGTTGCGCTCTTTGCTCTTTTGTAACATTTCTGGCTCCATATTTAGATTTTTTGTCACTTTTTTGTTGCTTCTTTATGTTGAGCATTTCCTTTTTGCCACTTTATTATTGCGTTTTTTGATTTTTCATCACTTTTTGTTGCTTTTTTTTTGCAATTTTAGTCACTTTTTCGTTCTTTTTTTTGGCGTTTTCAACCCTTTTTTTTCACTTTTTATCTTGCGAATGTGTTTCTTTTTTAAATGCTTTGTCCTCCTCATTTATGCCTCGTTTTCATCGCTATATTGATGCCTTACTCAAGAAGCTTTCAGATCTTGGTAATGCCGAACTGAAGCGGGAGTTAAGAGGTTAATATTAGCAACAACTACATACAAGGCCGTGGGAACCCAGGGTGCTGAGGGCGCTGCAGCACCCCTGGTGGATAGTTTGTGAACTGCAAGGCAATATTAACCCCTTAACTCCCACCTGAACTGAGCACATTTTCTCCAGCTTTACCCCAAGTCCAAAAGCTTCTGGAAGAAAGGTGTGAAAATAGCGACAAAACTGAGACGAAAACAAGGATGAAAATGTGGGGAAAAAAAGTGAGAAAACATTGACTAAAAAGTGACAAAAAATGTACAAAGAATGTCAAAAATTGACAAAAATTTGAGGAAAAAGTGAGAAAAAATGGACGAAAAAGTGAGAAGAATGTTGTTTTGTTGCTTTTTTTTTGCTTTTATGTTGCATTTTTTTGCTTTTTGTCACTTTTTCATTGCATTTTTTTCCCGCTTTTTCGTCCCTCTTTTGTTGCTTTTTTGTCTCTTTTTCATTGCATTTTTTTTGCTTATACAACAGTTTTTGTAGCGGTTTTTCCTCCCTTTTTTTGTCGCCCTCTTTGCTCTTTTGTGATTAAAAATTGAGGGAAAAATGGACGAAAAAGTGATAAGAATTTGACAAAAAAATGCGAATAATTTGACGAAAAAGTGACAAAAAAAGTCACGAAAAATGAAAAAAATGGACCGAAAATTGACGAAAAATTGAGAAAAAATTGACGAAGATTTGACAAAAATGAGACGACTGCCCAACAAAAAAAGTGATGAAAAAAATCTGATGTGAGGAAAAAAATCCATTTAGGTCTTTCAAATGAGGCGTTACACCGGCCTACAGGATTTGGGTAAAGCTGAACTGGAGAAAATGCTCTCGGTTCAGGCGGGAGTTAAGAGGTTAATAAATAGGATTTATGCATAAATAGGATTTATGCTTTTTTTGTTGCACTTTTTTGTTGCATTTTTTTTGTCTATACAACAATTTTTGTTGCTTCTTTTTGCTTGCGTTTTTTCAGGTTTTTTTGCGTATTATTGCCGTTTTTATCACTTTTTTGTTGCGTTATTTGCTTTTTCGTCACTGTTTTGTTGCTATTTTGTCACTTTTTCATTGCATGTTTTTTTTTAGCTTTTTGACAGTTTTGTAGCTTTTTTGCATTTTTTGCGTTTTTTTTTTCCTTTTTTTTGTTTATATAACAGTTTTGTTTTTCTTTTTTTCAACACTTCTTTAGTTGCGCTCTTTTGTAATATTTTTGGCTCCATATTTAGATTTTTCGTCACTTTTTTGTTGCTTCTTTACGTTGCGCATTTACTTTTTCGCCACTTTATTATTGCGTTTTTTGCTTTTTCATCACTTTTTTCATTCTTTTTTTTGGGCGTTTTCAACACTTTTTTTGTTTTTGTCACTTTTTATCTTGCGAATGTGTTTCTTTTTTAAAAGCTTTGTCGTCCTCATTAATGCCTCGTTTACATCGCTATATTGATGCCTTATTCAAGAAGCTTTCAGATTTGGGTAATGCCGGACTGAAGAAAACGCGCTCGGTTAAAGCGGGAGTTAAGAGGTTAATATTAGCAACAACTACATAAAAAAAATGCCACAAAATCATATTAAAACACAAACCCTTTGAGCGGAAGTGTCTCGGACTCAGTTGTCGTTCCACCTTCTGAACAGCGGATGGCGCTGCCACAATATAACAATTAAAACAAATGAAAGCGACGTCCTGAATCCGCTGCGGTGAACGTGCGGCGGCTCCGGTCTGCAGCCCCCGTCACTTCCTTTACTACTCCTCTTTTCCTCTCGCGGCGCACAGAGCGTGCAGCCGCGCCACCGAGAGCACATCGCCCGGGCACACGCGCGTTCGCCTCCGCCGACACCGCTCGCGCACTCGATCTCATGATTTTTCTTTCTTTAAAAATCATCTTCAGAACTTAACTTCCGGCTGAATTCTCCAGCTCTTCCCCCCTTTTTCTCCCCCCCCCCCTCGTTGACTCCTCTCTCCTCTCTCCTCCTCCCCCCTGCCGTCATGGACCCGCTGATGATGATGGAGGGGGACGCGATGGACAAGTTGGAGGACATGTCTACGGGGGACGACTTCGACCCGTTCACCGGGAACATCCCCGCGACCAAAGTGGAGATCACCGTCTCCTGCAGGTGAGGGCAAAGTTGGGCGCGGGAGAGGGGGGTGGGTGGGTGGGAGGGGGGAAAGTTGTGCGGAACGAGCCCCACCCAGAAGCGAAACGCGCGCTACATGTGGGCGACATTTTGGCTACGATGTGTTTGACTTTTTTTGTGAGGATGATGAGAGAGTTTAGTTCAGTCCAGTCTTTTCGCCTTTACCGAGACGCCCCGACAGCGAGAGCTCCGCGCCTTCACTTCCAAAAAGTCATCTCGTACTAAGTCCGATTTTCTCGTGTGAGTTCGTTTGTCCTCGATTTGAGCGGGAAAGTGAAACGAGTGCAGAGTTCGTTTGCAAAAAAACAAACAAAAAAACTGATTGCTATTGCGCCATTGAAAAAACACGCATGCTTTGCAAATTTCTCTTTTACCAGGTCTGTTTCAGTGCCGTGAAAGTATAACTGGTTCTTCGTGGTCAAATATACACAGCTTCGCAAGTGCGTCTGTAGATTAGGCTACGGTAACAAATATCCAAAACGATTCTGAAACGGACGTAGGATGAACTCTTCTTTTTTTTTAACATAAGCAAAACCAAAACATCAATTTGTTTGAGATGTGTTTTGTTCTAGTGCTTCTTCTGTTACCTATGGCTTGTAGACTAAACACTACAGGACGGTGTAGGACCGGGGCTGGTTGTCACATTTCTCACACTGCTCATCGGCGGAGCGTTCCACATGAGTAGTGCCGCTGGTCTCTGAACAATAGGCGATACTTGGTTTACTATACCGTTGCCTGAACAATGCTTTTTTTTTTTTTATACCTATACAAAAGTATTTGCCATCTAGAACCAGAAAACAGAACAGTAGTGTTAGTAGGGCTGCTCGATTATTGGAAAAATAATAATCACGATTATTTTAGTCATAATTGAAATCACGATTATTCAAACGATTATTTGCTGCCTTTAAAAAAAAAGTCTTATCTTTATTTTATTTATTTATTAATCAAAACACTATGCTGATATTTTATGTTTTCTGGACAGTCATAAAAGTACAAATGATTTCAAGTACGCCTTGATTAAAGAGAGGTCCCTGTTTCACACCTGCCCCCTGCTGGCCGGCCCTCACACCTGCCCCCTGCTGGCTGGCCCTCACACCTGCCCCCTGCTGGCCAGCCCTCACACCTGCCCCCTGCTGGCCGGCCCTCACACCTGCCCCCTGCTGGCCGGCCCTCACACCTGCCCCCTGCTGGCCGGCCCTCACACCTGCCCCCTGCTGGCCGGCCCTCACACCTGCCCCCTGCTGGCCGGCCCTCACACCTGCCCCCTGCTGGCCGGCCCTCACACCTGCCCCCTGCTGGCCAGCCCTCACACCTGCCCCCTGCTGGCCGGCCCTCACACCTGCCCCCTGCTGGCCGGCCCTCACACCTGCCCCCTGCTGGCCGGCCCTCACACCTGCCCCCTGCTGGCCGGCCCTCACACCTGCCCCCTGCTGGCCGGCCCTCACACCTGCCCCCTGCTGGCCAGCCCTCACACCTGCCCCCTGCTGGCCAGCCCTCACACCTGCCCCCTGCTGGCCGGCCCTCACACCTGCGCAAGCAAACTGAGCAGCGCGGCCTGATGACATCATCACACAGCGCCGTTTGTTTCTATGTCAGACAAAAGCATGAGCCACGGCACGAGAAAAGCGAAGGGAAAATAATCCCAGTGCCGTGAAAAAACGCAAGTCTGCTTTGCAAAAAAAAAAAAAAAAAAAAAATGTTTTGAAAAAAAAAAAATATATATATATAGAATTGATTTTTTGCGATTATGCTAATTTTGTAATTGTTTACTGTTGTAATCGAAATCGTAATCGAATGTCGATTAATTGCACAGCCCTAAGTTTTAGTAATAAGACTTTTAACCCCTTAGCTCCCACCTGAACCGAGCAATTTTTTTCCCCCCAGTTTGGCTTTACCCAAATCTAAAAGCTTCTTTAAAAAAAGAGTCTAAAGAGCGACACAACCGAGGATGAAAAACACACACAACTAAAACAGTGGCAAAAAAAAAAATGAAAAAATTGCAAAAATCCAACTGCGACAATGCACGGTGGCACAGCGGTCGTGCTTCACAGCTAGAAGGTCCCGGGTTCGATTCCCACCTGGATGGGGCCTTTCTGTGCAGAGTTTGCATGGTCTCCCCGTGTCTGCGTAGGTTTCCCCTACCACTAAAAACATGTACAATAGGCCAGGATGAACGAGAGTGTGTTTGAAAGTGCACATGGGGGACGACGGATTGAAATGAGTATGGGCAACAAATTTCAATCCGGTATGGCTTGTTTACACGCTAGGGCTGAACGATATGGACCAAATTTTATATCACGATATTCATGCCAGATATCTCGATACGATACGATATATATATGGGTTAGGTGAAAACTAAGCATTTCTCTGAAAAATAAAAACAATACAAAAGAGTGCAGTTTTATTGATGAAAATCTATATTGTTTATATCTTGCTTTGAATGTTCACATCTCGATATCATTACGATAACGATACATCTTTCAGCCCTATTACATGCATGTATCCATGTTTGTTCATTAAAGGCACACTGCGCAACATTTTGGACTATACTGATGCCATCAGTACAAAACATTTTTCTATAATGACAAGCTCGACACAGAAAAAGCTAATTCTGCATCGGGTAATCAAAGAATGGATTCGGATGAGGACCTAACCTGTTTAAATGTCATATTCTGCTGACTTTAGTCACATCTCCATGGAAACGAGACGCACCCACTCCCGGTAAAGTTATGTTATGTCTTTGGGTGAGCTGAGGCCGCTCACAGCAAAATGACATGTTTGTTTGAGATATTTTTCAATGCTGAAAAGATCTGTCATAAAATAAAAGCTTGAATTTCAATTTTATTCTTTGGGTAAAATTGTACGCGGTGTGGCTTTAACATGCACTGTCCCGACCAAATAAACCAATAAAAATGCAAGGCGAAAAGACTCCTTTAGATGAGTTTTGTAGGTCTTAACTACCATTGGCTGCAAACTTTTAGATTTGGAATGAAGCCGAAACTGGAGAAAATGCACTTGGTTAAAGCAGTACTAAGTAACTCTTCCCCCTAGAGGCCATAAGCGCAACTGCAGGTGTCGTAGCAAGTTACGATTTTTTAACTTATTAATTGTCTTGGAGAGTAAATACTACGCTGACAGGAAAGGCGAAGGGAGAGAGGGTTACTGTGCATCCAATTATACAATGGAAATATTTTTTTTTCACTCAAACTGTAAATACTGTTTAAAGTGACGTTAGCCCGCAGTTAGCTTTGCCCGTTAGCCTGTTAGCTTCTTCGTGATTCCATTAGTGTGTATTGCTTTCTCCGCACCGGTGGCAGACAAGTTGCAAACATGGTTTTCTGGCCAGAGACACCAGGGGGAGATGAAAGACCCTCCAAACATCCCATAAACACTTGTATCACCCCCACAGGGACTACGGAAAGGATTTATTAAGGTAAACACGTTACTTAGTACTGCTTTAAAGCGGGGGCACTGAAACAATCGACTCACTTCCATTAATGCTGTCCCTGGACCCAACAGGCGTCAAAACTTGGTCTAGATATATCTCTGGATTCAGTACTTTTATTTTTTGACACCAGTCGTACCTAAACTTTTTGATCGATACCATACTGGTATCGTTTAATGGTATCCTGCCCTACACAGGAGTCACACATAAATTAAAAGAAACTTCACTTGAGAAGGCACCTATTCCTGTTAATATTCCACTGGATTCAATAGTATTATATATTATTCATCACCAAAGACCGGCCAATCCACTGTGACAATGTGCCCCATGTGTTCGTGGCAGATTGTCACAATGTGTGGTTGTTTTTCTCTGTTGTTATTAATGGGTATTGGACAGTATATCAAATAAAATCATTTATCGCTCTCATATCGATCGATTGACGATATCAGAATCAATACACGCAGCGCCTCAAACAGTAACAACTGATTTTCTCCAGTTTCATTTAACGTACAAAACTCTCCCGTCATCTCGTCCGAACACTAAAACTATACGAGCTGTTTATGGCAAACAAGAAAATGGTTATAAAGTCTCAATGTGCCCCATGTGTCTCATCTTGACCGATTTAAAGGGACTATAGGGAGTTTAAAAATGTTAAAATGATGTGTTTTCCTCCCCCTACATGTTCCAGCCATGTCCTAATGTATAGAATGAGCCCAGACCTGTTCACCACTAAAATCCTGCACTCAAAAAGGTGTCACTTCGGGTCCGAGTTGCCGTCATGCACGAGCTTAATATAGAAGGTGCAGTTACACATATGGCCTGAGGTGGCAGTAGTGAGTATAAAATGGGCAACTTGCATCCAGCCCCTTTAACTTCATCTTTTCATGATCAAAAGAAATACATGCAGCTGATTCATGAGTCCTTTTATACAAGTCCCATGACGATGATTGAAATCGACCAAAGTAGTAGTAGTAGTAGTAGCAGTACTGATACTCCATGTGACAGCCAACCCCAGACCCTCAGTGGCATCAGTTATGGGGGAAAACGATCTCCAGTCACTTCCTCTGAAATCGTCCTTTGGATTGTTGAGGTTATTACTGCAAGTTGTTCTCCTGGCAGCGGTTCCTTTTCACTCCTATTTACTCTGCTTACTCTTGATTGTACATCGCGTCGGTCCGCGTATTGTGCCGCAAATACGTGCATAAGTCTCTCAGCTACATCAGAGTAGTTTTTGCAGCCTGTACTTTGGTCTTTAAATCACAATCAGACAGTCATTTTCTGGAAATCATGGACGGAAAATGATCGCGCTGAATGATGGCGACAATCCTATTATTCATTCGTGTTGCTAGCTGTTGTCGCTACGCACGGCACCCTTTGCCATTTTTTTTGTCGCTCTTTTGAATGGATGAAAAGCAGCATTTGGGCCGAAGGTTGCCTTTCCTTACATAGGGTTCAAACTTTTGAAACATCCACATTTCGATTTTGCACGAGGACGGCAGAAAGAACCAAAAGTTGTTTGTTGTTTGAATCAAGGTCTTCATTTGATGGCTTTGAGAGCAATGTTGACTATGCTTATAATAATTGTATTTAAATGTGAACTGATTATGTGAGTTGGTGGTATTCTTCACATTGGTGGTCCAAAAAGGTTTTATTTGCTGGAGTAAGAAGACTGTGCTAGCATGTGGTGGCAGAGTGGTTAGCCCTGATATGATCATAAGTTTCATTCTGCATGTTTTCACATTCATATTCATGATACTGAAATTGTTAGTTGGAAGATATGCAAATAGGGATCACAATCTAAAATGCTCATGTTTATTTATTCAATTATTCTGTGTTGAAATAAAGTAAGAAAGTGTTTTTAAAAAATGATCAACAGTAGATAAATGTAATATTTCTATTAGCCATATCTAAAGGAAGCAAACTGGTGAATGTTTTCAAAAGACATTCTATAATAGCCTCTCCCCTCAGATCTATTGTCTTAATAATTCACTTTTATTACAACGAAAATAAATGAAATGATTTGAAATAAGCTGATTTCCCATTGTTTCACTTTCATTTTTACAAGCCTTAGCAAAGCCGCTGCACGTGGTTCTTTTGGGACTCTTCCTTTGAGCAATTTGCCTGATGAAGGTCTCAGGACGCAGACGTTGATTTCATCCAAATAAACAGTTTTTGCAAGGTAGGCAGCGTGCGGTAATATATTCAGGGACTTTGGCAAACGTTATGCAATTATCATGAAAGTGGAGAACATTTGCTCTGCACTGTGGATTATGAACCTGCCGCTGGCTTCATGTGTTTTGAGGCGGAGTTTTTTTACTGGTTGCTGTTTCTTTAGCCTTCACTGGCGAGTGCGCACCGTTAGGCACAAATAGAGTTTGGTTCATGAGACGTCAAACCGTTTTACCGTTGGTCCTAACATTCTTATGATCAACCTGCCGTGAGGGTTTATAACCACAGTAATTGTGAAACCAGTTACTCTTCACATCACTATAAAGCACAATTTACTATCAAACCGCCTTCTCAAAAAAAGGTTAGGGTTACAGCGTAAATCAGTTATCAATTACAAACTTTTTCACTGCAGACACTCCAGTGTTGTGTAAAAGAGAAATAAAAATGCTAATATTCTCCATCCATCCATCCATTTTCTTCCGCTTTATCCGGGGCCGGGTCGCGGGGGCAGCAGTCTCAGCAGAGATGCCCAGACTTCCCGATCCACACACACCTCCTCCAGCTGTTCTGGGGGGACCCCGAGGCGACACCAGGCCAGCTCCGAGACATAGTCCCACCACCGTGTCCTGGGTCTTCCACGAGGCCTTGTCCCACTAGGACATGCCTGGAACACCTCTATAATTCAATAAGAATAAACAGCTCCATGAAATACTACTTTATACATATTTTTTGCTTGACACATTGAGGTCGCGCTGTTTTGGGGATTTAGCTGTTGAGTGCAACAATCCAGACCATTTTTGATGATATTTGTAGCGGCACTGCATATTCTATGGAGCTATGGACACATGTTTGGAAGGTGAGACTCTTAGCTCTCCGTAGGTGGAAACAATTTTATTCTACGCTCCTTGGTTCCTGAGAAAACTGAGCTAAACAGTCTAAATTTTGATCAAAATCATAGATTTTTTTCTAGATTCAGAGATAATTAGTGTTTTATGAAACACTCTCCTTTCTGATTGACTCCTCTCTCCAACTCTCTCCTCTCTGGACAGTTATGAGAAGAGGGCAAAGGCCTAAATATAATCGTTTCAAGTCAATTTTCAAGGACAATATAGTTTTGAAACACTGCGTGTTATTGTCGTGTGTGCATTTAAACCGCCTGGTTCTCGGATTGAAGACTTTAACAGGATGTTTCTCAGCCGTCCTTGGACTGATCTTAAACATTTAAAAACTCAAACCTCAACTGTTTCGATCAGTCCATGGATAGCCGCTCTGTTTTGTCAAACGCGCTCCAGAGAAGTGTTGCCTTTACAGCTGTTCGCTACGCAACGCCACGCCCCCTCAGACTAAAAAAAAGAAACGCAATGAAATATTTAAAATGTCCAGATCGTGACTTTTTACAAGTTTTTGATCGTCATTTATTTCACTTCTGATAGTAGTGCGTATTTGACATTTCAGTCAGCCAGTGGATGTGTGAGTGGTTAGCACATGCCTTTACTTCCCATCATGTGGCCTGTAGGACGCACCAGGATCAATAGTTTTCAGGGTTTCTGGTAGGTTTTCACTGCTGATGGAACTGAGCAGAAACCCTAAAAAACAATTGATGCATAGAAAGAAAGGCACCATGCTAACCGATCACACAGCTGTCAAAGACTGTCAACTTTTGTTTCCACGTTAAAAGTTACATAATGGTTCTTTAAGACTCACAATCACACCAGCTAAAACTGCATTCAGCAAAACAAAACTAAGTGCTGCAGACAGTCGGTGGTTCAGCTCAACTGGAAAATCAACAACCAGGAAGCAAATGACGCGAGTTTGCTGCAGCGGCGCCGTGACGGCACATTTGATCTTCTCATAATCATTCAGCTTCAGCAGAGCATTTCAAACCTACATCTTGTTTATCCAGTTTTTACACATGGGTGGCCTTTCATTTTGGCTAACGTGGCTTGTTTTTGTCCATTTGTCACTCACATGCTTGTATTTGTTGAGCAAAGAGAAGCCGCTAGTTTGAGCCACAGTCTCCAGTCTCTAATGGTATCTGACTGTTGCAGATGTGCGTACCAAAGGGGCATTTTTTTTCCCTTTCTGATTTCAATCACACAGTCATTATTCGGTGGATTTACTTGAAAACATGTGCATGACTCCATCAATGTCTCTCAACTTTCGCAAACTGTAGCTCATATAGAAGATAACTCCACTTTCAGCCCACGCCGTTCCCCGTCTCCCCCGTGAGCCACAGCAGCATCCGAAAGACGCTTTTACCAATGTTAAACATTCAAAGCTTTTTCTGTTGCCTCACATGAGCGGAGGCAGCGGCAGAGATGTCCCTGACCTAATTTTACTGCACTCTCCACAACGAGGTGCTCTCCTATTCACCGCTGACGTCTGTGCGCGCCACACCAAGCTCCACTCATTCATGAAGGTATCTGTAAGAGTTGAATGAGTAAGAAGTATGTCATTGCAATTTTCTGACCACTATTGCGTTCAGATTTGTACTTTATCCTGACTGTGTGGCTTACTTCCTGTTTGTCAGAGTAGGGCGATTTCCTGTACACATTTTTTGCACACGTTAAAACTAAAAAAAAGGGTAATAAATAAAACAATGAATCAATAGAGTCAAGAGTATTTTGAAAGGAAATTAGCTAAGGCTGCAAAGCTATTTGAACATTTATTTGCATCAAGTTAGTGTTAACGTTAGGATTTAGCTTCAAGATAAAACATTTACATTCATGAGCACAGAAGTCGCCTCCAGTGAAGTGTTTACAACAAACGCAACGTTTTGTACAATGTAAATCTGTCACATGATGTTCAAATATTTCTGTATTTCAGCGAGACTTGGCTAACTCCCCCTTAGCATTGAAGCGGTTTTAACAGTGTGCTATTAAAATGCTAACGTTATATGAATGTTTCTGCTAAATGGCATTATAGTGAAGGCTGAGATCAATATCAAAGGTTCCCATCACTGCTGTAGTTATTACAACACATTTTTCATAGTCGCAGCTTTAGTAATTTAGCAGTTACCACTTGCCTGGAACTAGGGATGCAGTGAGCCGATACTGGTATCAGAGACGGTCCTGAAAAAAAAATGGTATCAGCTGTTGATTCCTACCTATTTTGGCTCTCACCATTTCAAAAACACAACTTCTGCCAACTAAGTATTAAAGGAATAGGGCATCGTTTTTACATACTGAGATATGTTCTTACCTTAGCTTTGACGAGTTCTTTAGGACCTGTCTGATCTTCCCCCGTGCCTTCAGTCACGTAAACACAGCGCAGACGGCGTTAGCATTTAGCCTCTCCCTCTCTCCTCTATAGCTCCAAAACAGGTCAAGATTGAAGCTACCAAGCTCTTCCACGTTTTCCCTATTTAAATATGGTTACGTGAAGTGTTCCACTACAAAGTATAATTACACCAAATTAAACAATGTGGATTTTCTAAGCGGATAAAAGGGGAAACTATATTGTAAGGCGTAATAATCCCAGGAGTAATTTGGCATCCGCACGGTAAAGTGAAGATTACTGCGCGGATTTCGAACTACTCCTGGTATTATTACGCCTTACAATATAGTGGGAAAACGTGGAAGAGCTTGGTAGCTTCTATCTTGACCTGTTTTGGAGCTATAGAGGAGAGGGGGAGAGGCTAAATGCTAACGTCGTCTGTGCTGTGTTTACGTGATTGAAGGCACGGGGGAAGACCAGACAGGTCCTAAAGAACTCGTGAAAGCTAAGGTAAGAACATATCTCAGTATGTAAAAACGGTGGCCTATTCCTTTAATGAATATGGACATGCTGTACCTCTGGTTTATTCATGCAACCTTTAGTGCCTCCCAAAACGTAAACATTACGAAAACATTACAGTTTATTAGTAGAGATGATTGATAATTGTAACATCTTGTTTGCAAGAAAAGACAAGACTATAATGGAGAACCAGTAGGACCATTCTGTTCACAGCAACTCTTGGTATCAGCATCGGAAGCAAAAAAAATAGGACAGGAGACAATCGTTACCCGAGGATGTTAGCATCATGTTGCTGTGAAACAATCCATGCACAAAGCTTGTGATATTACAATACATTTCCACCCACTTTATTTCAATTAAATTTAAATCGTAAGCAATCGTAATCAAAACGATTAAAAAAAAATACGCACAATTTTCTTTGTAAATATCAGTGGTTTTCTTGTGATTTTGTGGCTTGGTTCGATGTGGATATTGCGCCACAACATTGCGATAACAATAATTCTGTGATATATATTTTTCCAGCCGATAATACAAGTATCACTATCGGGATTCTCGATTCCGTTGAGCCGCGCCGCCCCACTTCGCGGTACTTTTTTCAGTCAACAAGAAACAAATGTATGTATGTGGAGAAAGTATGGCAGGCTTTGAAGCTTGTTTTTAGCTTGAGGAGCAGCGCGACGGAGATGTACGTGTGCATTATTGATAGGCTGATGTTGGCATTCACAGAGATGGATTCTCTCCGCCGCGAGTGGAGAACATGCAACGATCGGAGCTGTGCTGATGTGGCACACATAGCATTCAGGGCATTGAGATTTGTGTTATATTAATATGCTGTTAGACACAATTTTTGCTGAAACATAGTTAACACAATTATACTATATATAACAATTTTACCTTTTTTTTTTTTTGATGGACATTTTTTGTGATGCTTTTTGTTTCACTTCTGTAGTCTGTAGTAAAATAAATGCTTACTCTTCTATTTATTGGGAGAAATGTTATGTGGTGTAAATAGTAAATGAATGGTCTCAACTTATATAGCGCTTTTCTATCGGTCCAAAACGCTTTCCAGCAAGGAACCAGTCACCCATTCACACTCTCATTCACCAGTACGCAGACAATGCTGCCACCTAGTGACTCAATAAAAGAACCTGTAGTTCTTTATTGAGTCATGAGGTGGAAGCATTAGGCAGCACAACTAAGATTTTAACACCAGACATGCTCAAGGCTGTGCTGCAGCTGTTCCCATTAAAAAACCTAATTGACGTCTATAGACGTCATTGGCAGTCAATGAGTTAAAAGCTCCTTCTGAGGCCCTACATATCCATGAAACAGCTGAGCAAGAGACGGGCGGTGGGAGGGGCTTACGGAAGTGAAACTACTGGATATTTTGCTTAAAGATCAGTGTTGCGTTCTCTAACAAAGTGAAAGATAGTAATCAATCAATCAATGGTTTCGTACAGCACAATATCACAACAGGAGTTGCCTCACAGGGCTGTGTCCAACATTAAGGCAATCAAACAGAGCAATCAATATGACAATGTAAAGTTCAGGCAAATGAAGTATCCAGGTAAACATAATGTCCAATAAGCGTCGGCAGCAGGTGCGACGGGCGGTGCGGGTGTCCCCTGTCCTTAGACTCTCCAGCACGGCGAGGAAAAACTCAAAAACCCAAGGAGAAAACGGAAAAACCTCGGGGAGAACCACAGAAGGAGAGACATTGTAATAACAATGTGTTTGAGAAATACCTTTAAAAATCCCCGTAGTTTCAAAGTCTGGAATACTGCTCGGCTGTGTGCGTGTGTGTATCGTGTCAGAGTGTTTTATTGGCTCTGTGTGAGTCACTCTCTGTTGCTGGCTCAGAGCGTTTTATTGCGCTTCCTTGGTTTGACAGCTTTGAGTGGTGAGGGTCTAAACAGACGTATTCTGAAAGTTTAATAATAGATCTATGTCACAGATGAGGCAACAGGGACCTGCTTGATCGGGTTTGCTTTAAGTCCGTCCATTCCCAAGGGTCTAAGACAGGGCTCTGGCACGTTTGAGCTCTCCCCACAGTGTGTCAGTGATGTTGAGGTCAGGAGACTGAGATGGACACTCCAGAACCTTCACTTTATTCTGCTGGATCCAGTGGCATCAGCGAGCCACCTCCATATTTCACAGTAGCTATGGCGCATACTGCAAGTAAAGCATTTTTTTTATGGTAACGTTACTTAACAAGATTGTACCTGCGTAATGCTTTTCCGTGTGATCAGCTTGGAGAATGAGGGGCGACGACAAATCTTCTTCACTGTCCTCGTTGATGCTTTATCTTCTCTAAGAAAGAAGAGGAGGGATTTTGCCATCTACTGAACATATTCTTGTCAACGTACATAGAACAGCCAGTGCACATTGACCTGTTGGGATTCTCCTACCATAAAAAATCTGAACCCAGTTGCTCAGTGCTAATAACTCCTTGTGACCTTAAAGGGATGTTTCAGGATTTTTGACATAGGGCATAATTTCCTAGTTATCCAGAGTGTTGCTGATTTCTGGAGATATATATATATATATTTTGTAATTCATGCAGTTCTTATATTTGAAGAGTTATGTGGCGCTAGGCTTGTGCTACGCTAGCGCATTTCTATGGTATCAGCTAGCCTGCATTAAAAACAGTCTGACCCGCTCCACAGAGCACCTGAGGCAAATCACTTATAACGCCAGACTAACCATATAAATGTCTGTGTCGATAGAATAATTTTTGGAATAGAACTGACCTTGCATCGCATGAATGATCGCATTTTGAGGGACTATTTTCTTGCAGATCCCTCCGCCACTGTGTAGCTTATGCAACCGCGAAGCTGATGCTGCTCAAATATAAGTTGTTTTAAATGCAAAATGGTTAAAATTATTCTATCGACACAGACATTTACATCGCTACTCTGGCGTTATGCACTGTGGAGCGGGTCAGACTGTTTTTAATGCAAGCTAGCTGATATTGTAGGAATGCGCTAGCCTTGCATTAGCCTAGCGCCACGAAACTCTTCAAACATAAGAACTGCTTGAAATACAAAAACAATATCTTCAGAAATCAGCAACACTCTGGATAACTAGGAAATGAGGTCAAAAATCCTGAAATATCCCTTTAAGTTTTTGTGGCAGAAACAACATTGATGGTTCACCTTCGTCTCTGCTCTACTAGCTGATGCGTCCTAAAACCACTCGCTTCCATGTCGTATCCCATTGGTTAATATGCTCACAGCCACAGGCAACTCTTAATGGGACTATAAGGAGTTTAAAAATGTTAAAATTATGTATTTTCCTCCCCCTACATGTTCCAGCCATGTCCTAATGTGTAGCATGAGCTCAGACCTGTTCACCACAACTGCCTCTAAAATCCTGTACGGTCACTCAAAAATGTGTCACTTCGGCCCGAATTGCCGTCATGCACGAGCTTAATATAGAAGGTGCAGTTACACATATGGCCTGAGGTGGCAGTAGTGAGTATAAAATGGCGAACTTGCATCTAGCACCTTTAAGTAATCCTGCAACGTCTTTGTAGAGAATAGGAGAAGCCTGGATTGTGGTGCCAAATAGTGTGAATGAAGCCAAATTCCTCCCCATGTATGTTTTTGACGACGGAACATTATAAAAAAAAAAAAAAAAAGAAGTCAATTTTGCAGATTTTGCTCGAACCGTTTTGTTCTTACTCACAAAAAATGATGAGGTTACAGACGAGCGGGTTTTCTATTTAGAGGGGACTTTCAAAACAGCAGTGACTCACTCGTGTGCTTCACCGGCAGCTCTCTCCATCTGACACTATGACATCAATTTCGGCAATGCCGTGAACGCAACGGGCCCAAACAGAAAGTATCCAGTGTTTTTCCAGCGCTCTGTGGTGAAGCGGGGAGACTATAGAGGGATCAGTGGCTCTGATTCGTTGGAGCGGCGCTCGCATGTTTACGCCTGTCTGCCTCGGAGATGTGCAATTAGCAATTAGCTTCCATTCAGGTGCGCCGGCAGCTTCGGCCACCTCCGTCTGAGCGCGAAACAATTCTCTTCTCTCCAAACCTTCGCCACGAAGATACCGGTCGTGGTGACAAAATTGATCATACATTTTGAGTTTCGATGTTTTCTATCATAATGTATTTGGTTAAATTTGCATATTCCAGGCACAAAATGCAGTTGCATCATGAGAGCCTTTTTCAGAGCAGAAAGGTTCTATAATATCTCTATTATGTCTCTCTATGACATTATTTAGCAATCGGTGAAATCACCCAAAATGCTGTTTTCTGACCAAAAAGCTGAGAAAACCAAAGAGTGACTCAATAAAAGAACCTGTAGTTCTTTATTGAGTCATGAGTTCTTTATTGAGTCAACTAAGATTTTAACACCAGACATGCTCAAGGCTTTGCAGCAGCTGTTCCCATTAAAAAACCCAATTGACGTCTATAGACGTCATTGGCAGTCAATGAGTTAAAAGCTCCTCCTGAGGTCCTACACATCCATGAAACAGTGGAACAAGTGACGAGCGGTGGGAGGGGCTTACGGAAGTGAATCTACTGGATATTTTGCTTAAAGATCAGTATTGCGTTCTCTAACAAATAAAGTGTAAGACAGTGATCAATCAATCAATGGTTTTGTATTGCCCAATATCACAACAGGAGTTGCTTCACAGGGCTGCGTCCAACATTAAAGAAATCAAATATGACAATGTAAAGTTCAGGCGAATGAAGTATCCAGGCAAACATAATGTCCAACAAGGCTAGCACATTTCTACAATATCAGCTAGCCTGCCTTAAAAACATTCAGACCCGCTCCACAGTGCACCTGATGCAAATCACTTATAACACCAGACTAACCATATAAATGTCTGTGTCAATAAATTTATTTTAACCATTTAGCATTTGAAATAACTGATATTTGAGCAGCATCAGCTTCGTGATTGTATAAGCTACACGGCGGCGGAGTGATCTGCTAGAAAATAGTCCGTCAAAATGCGATCATTCATGTGATGCAAGGTCAGTTATATTCCGAAAATTAAAAATCGACACAGACATTTATATGGTTAGTCTGGTGTTATAAGTGATTTGCCTCAGGTGCACAGTGGAGCGGGTCACACTGTTTTTAATGCAGGCTAGCTGATACCATAGACATGCTCTAGCCTAGCGCCACGAAACTCTTCAAATATAAGAACTGCATGAATTACAAAAATAAATATCTCCAGAAATCAGCAACACTCTGGATAACTAGGAAATGAGGCCCCATATCAAACATCCTGAAATATCCCTTTAAGAACACACTTTGAGCTGAGGTGCGTTCACAACTATAGGGGCTTTGGGCGCGATTTTCACGTGTAAGAAGCGTGCGGTCTGAATTAGCATTAGATTGAGGACATTAAGTGATCTCATGAGCGTTTATATCTCCATGACCATGACGCATAAGGTCGTTTCTACGTTATCTTTGTCTTTTGGCATTTTTTGTGCAAAAATATAAAGCCAACCAAGTAGCCTATAGTACATCTGCCCTTGCTCGAGCCTCTCCCTTGATCGCACTCATTTGTGTAAACTGCACAGGCCCTGATGGAGCGTTCATGCTCTCCGTTTGTAAAGGCAGGATGTGTCTTGTTTCGCTCCTCTACACCTCTTGTAGGTGGTTGTTCATGTGTGGGACACGTGTCTTGTCGCCTCATCACTGTGCGCTAATTGTGTTTCTCTCTGCTGTCATCATTACACTGTGCAATAAGTTAAACACGGCCCGTCGGATTTTTGTCTCCACTCTGCTTTGTTTTACTTCTGTAAAATAACAAATGCTGTAGAGATTACTCCAGCAATATGAAACAGTTAACTGGGCAAAGGACTCTTTATCGGTTACGATTAGATTCAAGATTATTTGTCAAACCATGTGAATCTCTCATCCTTGATTGTGGAGTGGGGGGAGGGGGAAGAGGGGTGGGAGGGAGGGTGGGGAGTTCAGCTTCCCGATGGCCCTGTGTACGAAGCTGTCCCTCAGTCGACTGGAACTGACCCGTAGATTGCGCAGTCTCCTCTCTGAAGGCATAACATTGAAGAGTTTGTGTGATGGCTGCGAAGGGTCCCAGGCAATTTTGACGGCTTTGTGGGTGAGACGGGTCGAGTACACCTCCTTAATAGAGGGGAGAGGGGCACCGCAGATCTTCTCCGCTGCTCTCACGATGCGCTGGAGGCTCCTTCGGCAGGAGGCGGTGCTGGCGCCGTGCCACACAGTGATGGAGCAGAGGGTTACTAACCGTGATCAGCGCAATACACCCTGTCCCTGTAGTAAACTCTTACACACCTACTCTGAAGGAAAGGTGTTGGTCTCACCTCCAGGTTTGAACCTAAACACACAGTGGGAGACATTCAGACTATATTGTGTCGATATTCCTTTCTCTATGTGCGGTGTGACATGCTCTTATGGAAGAGCGGCAGCAGAGCTTTCGCTGGAGCTGTGATAATTAGCTCAGACTCGCACTGTGTGGGAGTGCTAATCTGGAAAGAAAAACAAGAAAAAGGAGAGAGGAGCTCACCTCTGAACCTTCAGTGAAGGCACAGAACGAGGTTTAAGTTTAAATTCTAATTTAAAAACGCTGCTTGTGGCAATTCTTATTCATTCAGATTTTTACACTGTGTCCAGTTCAAAGACTTGCTGCTGCCGGCTGTTTCTCCTCTGACTCTTGCGACGTATTGAAGGGTATATATTGACCTGTCTGGTGACCATGGTTGTCCACGATCTATCAAGGTGCATTGTGCGAACAGCCTTCTGCATAGACCCCTCCTCAGCCGGGTGCAGCCCTGGATACTGTACAGCGTGTGCCTCGTTGAGAGCGGAGGAGCACTTGAAGAAGCAGAAGTCATTAATAGATATTGGAGCCCGGGTATCTAATCCGGTCTGCGTCTGCCGCTGCGCCCTGTTGTGTGGGAGTGAGACGGTGGGAGAGATGGGAACACCTCTCGGGATTCATGTCATAAAAGGCCAGGCATAACAAACCTGCACCGTGGACTCATATTTCAGAATGTCATCGAATGCATCTGTTCTTGTGTCTTGTGTGTTCTTGTGGTGAAAAATCGATATATGCATCTTCTAAGATTCAGTTGTATATCGACTTTTGGCTATGACCAGTGTTCGGATTACATTCCAAAAAAACCTTCATTTTTTGGAACTGAATTATAACGGAATTCCAAGTTCGTGTGACTGTAAGGGCCGCACAATATGAGATGCACATAAGATGACGGCATCTTTGGAATGGCCCATAGTATGTGGTCATGTTTGAAGAAGCCAGGGTTAGCTGAATGCTGAATATATTTTTCTACTAAACAAAAATACAGAGACATGGAGAGGAGCAAAGTGGTTCAACAAGCCCATAAACACAATGCTAACCAGGAAGCTAGCGTTAGCTTCATGTTGCACATGCTCACGAGTGCCGTTTTTCGCTTCTACTGAACAATCTGCTGTGGAAAAAACTCGATTTTGGCTTGACTTGATTGGTGTGATAAACATGTTATTTATTGTCCGCCAGAAAACGTCAGCAGTGAAAACCTTCCAAACAATTGATCCTGGAGTGTTGTAGAGACCATTGTGATCAAAAGTGGAGGTGCCATAATGACCAATTATACAGCTGCTGAGTCACTACAAGGTCATATGTGCAGAAATATCAACTTTTTTTTTTCACATAAAAAGTTGCATAATGCACCTTTAAGGCCCGTTTTCTCAAAATTAGGTTTTTGTTCCTACAGACACCAAACTTCAATCTAGTAAAAATTAAAAAAAAAATAGTAAAAAACAATAAAAGGGAGGTGGAGAGGGGGCAGGTGGGGGGGTTCAGCCCATAACTTATTCCTCATTCATAAACTTGCTTGCTTGAACTTGTTAAAGTACCCCAGAAACGGACCGCATGTCAAAGGAAAATCCTCTACATTGCCTTTTATCCATCCATTTTATCCATCCATCCATCCATCCATCCATCCATCCATCCATCCTTTAAAGGTTTAAAGGTTTATCTTATCTTATCTTATCCATCCATCCATCCATCCATCCATCCATTTTCTTCCACGTTTCCGTTTCCGGGTCGTGGGGGCAGCCGTTGGAGCTGCCCAAATCACATTGCACCAGCCCCTATGGCTCCTCCTGCAGGTGGTGGGTCCACAGGAGGACGGCCTCATAATTAAACAGGCCTGTTGGTCTCTCATAAGGGGCTTATGAACCGCCCTTTGTCTGACCCATCTCCTTGGAACTGTTTGCCAAGGGAGACCCAGGGGCACGAAGCCCCGACAACAAAGCTCCCGGATCATTCGGGCGCTCAAACCCCTCCACCACATTAAGGTGGCGGCTCCAGGAGGGGACATTGCCTTTTAATTCAAATATATTTTTCCCCAATGGAACATCCTTCATTACGTCATGTAACAAATGAATATAGGTTGGAGTTTTTTTTTTAAATTCCAGTTTAGTAATATCAATCTTCTAGATAGCACAGTTTTCCCTAGGATTAGCAGTTACTGGGGGTACTCCAAAAAGTGCTGGGTCGGACACCAATTTAAGAGATTTAAGTCCAGTAAACTGTTGGGACAGTTCCAAAAAGTGTGAGCTTGTGAAGCCTGTTCCTGGCCGCACCAATCACAAGCTGTGTTCACCCCACGGAACATTTTGGAAGGTGCTACTTTGGAAAGGTGTAGCCTGTGCAGAACTTTGAACTGGAGATGACGAACGCAGACTGAAGATGAGTGGACGTTGTCTTGATCCTTAGACCATTGAGATTCAGCGATGTCCTAGAAACCTACATGGGAACATTGATTTAACAAAACTACGGAGTTGTAACTACGCAAAGGCCCGTGGGACTTTCCGAAAAGTAATGCGGTCTTTCGGATTGCTGAACTACAGACGATTCGACAAAGATGCCACGATTTCTCCTCTCAGCGCTTGCCAAACGAGCTCGCTCCTGGTCAGATTGAGAGGGCAGCTGCTCAATTGGCTTTAAAAAATTAATGGAATCTACAACCTCAGACATTCACCTTCTCTCTCTCTCTCCTTCTTTATTTCTCCAGTCAATCTAAACCTTATTAGACTCGTGGAGCTCCTGCCTCTCTCCCCCGGCCAGCTCGCGCAGACAGACCGGCTCGCGTCGAAGTGGGTCAGCAAATTGGACGGGCCCCAGCTGCTAAAAATAATATTGATAAGCGATAATGCCGGTGTATCACAGAGCGAGCGAGGCGATGGGGCACTTTGTTTGGCGTGTACTTCCAATTACAGGACATCGACCGCGAGGAGAGCGGCGTGTATACGGGGTTCTGCTAAAGGCTACGCGACTGGGATGGGATGAAGCTGCTGCTGTCATTGGAAGTCGTGCCCGGTGTGAAACGAAAACATGTGGAACAGCTGAATTTATTGGCTTTGAATTAGGGATGCACCGATACCACTTTTTCTAAAACCGATACGATACGAGTACTTGGATTTAAGCACTCGCCGATACCGAATACCGATACGAGTACAAGGCATTTTCTTCAACATTCTTACTTTTTCACAGCAGATTGGTTTGTAATTAGTTGAATTCATGTACATTTCCTTAAGTAAAGTAGGCGACACATTTAAGAGCAGTTATATTAGAATTGTGCTGATGCCATTTATTTATTTTTTCATTCAATATCATTTTTAATTTTTATTGCACTGTCCATCATAGACAGAAAAGCCCAATGCCTGTGCTTTATTCATTTATGTATTGTTATTTAACAATAGTATTGAGATGTTACTTAAATGGTCTCTTTTCGTCTTTACTTCAGCTTCGTGAAGATTTTCTCGTGTGTTTTGTAGCATCTTAGCGAGCAGCTACAGTGTTTTATTGTTCTGCTGCAGCTCATTTTCGCTCAATATGAACATGCTGTATGTCTTTACGTTGGATTTTCTGAGGACTTTTTAGTCGCTGGGTTAGTTTTTCAGAAGAATAAACCCCTGGGCATAAAACGGTGTCAGAATGGCCAAAACTGCTAGCCGCGAGTTAGCAACGTTAGCCTGTATCTTGTAAACACTGCAGACGCTGCAGCACTAACAACATTTAGCTCAGGTTAAATCCAGCACAGACTCTGGTTTAGAGAGCGCAGTCTGTAATAAAGTCAGCTCTATGTGGAATATTGTATTTACTCTACAGAATTCTCCAGTTTGTTGCTTCTTCTCTCCTCAGCTGAGAGCTGCGCCTCGTAGGTGCGCTGACCTCATGAATGTGTACGAGTATGAGTACAAGCATGTGGTATCGGTATATATATATATATTAGATATGCTAATAGACAATCTCACTCTTTTTGTGGACTGTCATTCCCACTAGTGCCTACAGAGGGCGTTCCATGTCAATTGGAAATCCTGACTAGTCCAGTTTCTCACTTCTTATCATAATTTCTTCACATAAATATTATTTCAGGGCAGGGTTTCATGCTGCAGATGCTAACGCTAGCAAACGAGTGCCGTTTTTTGATTTCCTGTGAATAAACACCCAAGGGGCCCTGATTTTGGCTTGACCTTATTGATGTGTGATAAATTATGTGTTTATAGTCCGGCAGAAAACGTCTAAAAAGAGTGAAAAACTGTGATTCTCATGAGAGGGTTTCTTCCTCCTTGGCTTGTATGATGTGTTGCCGGCTGCATACTGTATATGCTACAACTTGTCGGAGTTAATCCAAGACACGAAGCCTGAGCCTCGCCTTGCCAAGGTCTACTCAAGCAACAGAGACGCTTCATGTTAAATTTTGAAACGCCTGCTCCTAAAGCCTCCGTCCTGACTCCAGTCAAGATCAGCTGCAGTTATCGCATTCACAGCATTATAAAGAATGTTTTTTATCCAAGGCCAATGCTGTTTTCACCGTCGATATTTTGGGCAATATTTTTTCAGGTTTGAGAACATAAAATATAAATGCTGCAGTACCTAAAAGAATGTTTCTAAGCCTGAATTGTGCATGAAACCTCGGGCTGAGCAATATGGACCAAAAGTCACATCTCTATATATTTTGGTTGAATATCGATATACGCTATATATCCCGAGCAGTGAAATGAAATGTTAAGTCAAAGTCAAAGCCAAATACGAGTAGTTTTAATGAAAGCTCTATGAAATTTGCACATTTAATAAATAAATAAAAATCTTGGATAAAATAGGTCACTCTTTTTCTGAGGACAGCATTTATATATAAAGAGTTAACTAAATAAAGTGCTCAATTTAAGATAAACTTACTCAAAAATAAGCTCGAGATTACCTGTTTCTTTATGTTAACTTAATAGCTTATCTGAATTTGAAATATTTCCCGATATACGGGATATGGTCTAATTCCATACACTGCAAAAAGTAATCAACTAGATCAGTATAAACATCTCAATTTGAGCATAATAATCCAAATTTTAGCTGTTTTGACTAGTTAAGAAGAACTTGTTCTGAGATGTTTCTGACTCGTTTCAATGCATTTCGTCCTTATTTCAGGTCATTTTCTTTGCCAATGGGGTAAGAAAATTGATCTTATCTCATTGGCAATTTTACTTTCTTATTTCAAGCGAGATTTACCCTAGAACTGGTCTGAAATGTCCTCAAATAAGCAAAGTGAACTTGGTCCGATCAGGAAAAGTGTCTAAATGAGTGAAAACCGCTCAAAACAAGATACATTTCCTCAATTCAAGTCATTTAAGCCAATGCTTGATATTCACTTTTTGCAGTGTATCTCATTAAAAAATATATCGACATATCTTAAGTATCGATATATCGCCGAGCTCTAATGAAACCTTTTTGACATGAAGACCTAAGTCAGTCTCTGTTCAATCGTTTGTTTAGCAATTCTTATTTCTGAGACAACGCTCTTGTTTAAATGAATGCGACACAGTCAGTTAATCAATAATCATTTGGTAAGATGACCAATTGATCAATAGGAGAAAGTGAACAGAATGTGCATCATCTGTACTGGTTATTTTACATTGGAGCCTTTAGACTAGACCTTTTTACCATGTTTGACAAATCCTTCTACTGCTATAAACAACCCAGTACAGATGACGACTTGAACAAGCTGTGTTTCGGTGTCAGAATCGTCTGATGTGATGAAGCTTAAATATTCATGTGCTGAATGGAGAGCTTGAGATGTCTCCGTCCGGCCGCAGGTTCAGGTTGCCGATACTAGTCAAAGGCAATGAGATGACTTACCAGTCCACACGGTCCACACCGGACACTCCTCCATTGATCTGCAGACACGTCCCGAGGCGAGAGAGGGCAAACCATCGCCCAGCTCCGAGGGTCAAAGGTCTTACGGAGCCACCACAAGCTGAGCCCATTACTGGATTGTCCTTTTCACCAGGCGACAGTGAAGTGCACACGCTCAATGGAGGAGATGGATCACACATGGAGACGGAGTGCGGGGACTTTCCATGATTAGGCCACTCCATGATACGAGTCTGCTCAACTGACATGGGCCTGAACGATTTACATTATTTTTCCCCCCACGAGAATTGCAACAAAACCGTCCATGCCCGATAACTGTCTCAAGGCTGTCAACGTCATCGAAATATTGTCACTTCCTTTTAAAGGGGGGGGTATTATGCAAAATGGACTTTTTCAAGCTTTACATCATTATGTCATTCCCTCATTAAAAACATGCCTGAAGTGTTGCCTTGGCACATTCACGTATTTTTGAGTAATCTGTAAAAACTCTGATGGCGGCCATTTTAGGGATAGGTTTGCCTGAGTCCTCCTAGGAACGCCCCCACCTCCTGGAGACGCCTCCGAGCTTTCGTCACCAGCCGAGTAACCAACCACTGCCCCTCAGCAGAACCCCCTCCCCGCAGTGTCTAGCCCTAAGATGTAAACAGTCATCATGGAGGATTAGCTTCATGTGTTGTGAGCCGGAGTTACAGCAGCTCTGAGACTTTTACAAAGACACACATCAGTGTTTCTGTTCCCGAAACACCCAGGATTCAAACCGGTGACAAGAACACTTATTTCAGTGTCTGGTTCTGCGCTAGGAATGTCTTATGGCCTTGATGATGCACAGAGCCTCCGGAGAAAGCTAATGCTAAGCTAAACCTCGAGTCATCACGTGAAAACGAGAAATATGCACAAATAAAGTCAATAAAACCACCACATAAATAAAGAACCGTTTAACAATGATCACACATGGAGCCTGGCTTGTTGACTTTATTGCTCACATTTCATCTACAATGGGTCATAGCCGAGTGGCTTTTTCCCGGAGCTAACAAGCTAGCCGCGACAAGCTAAATGCACTAATGCACTTTTCCATCTTAACACTTCAATAAATGTCAATTTGTATTTGGTTTATAAACTTTGGACACATTACTTTTTACACATTTTAAGGTAAATATATGACTTATTATAATTACTTACTGCATTGCAATACGTATCAGATCCAGTATCAGCCCCTGAGTATCATGCTACGTATCGGATCGTGACGAAATAGGATTGTCCCAGCCCTAATATTTACATTTCCGGGACAGTATTGTTGCCTTAAAGGAACAGGTGACCGTTTTTCCATACTGTGATATGTTCTTACCTGAGCTAAGACGAGTTGATACGTACCTGTCTGGTCTTTGTGAGTGCCCGTGGAAGAGCTTGGTCCCTTCTAACTTCACCCCCGTCTGGAGCTTTCGGAATACATTTAGGAGAGGCCAAATGCTAACAACATCTTTGGTCGTTTTGCGTGACTGAGGGCACTTTTTTTTGGTTTAGACATAGGTTGTTTTCACACTTGTTGGAGCGCCTTGTGATTGACCTGAGACTGCATTTACCTCGAGTTAGTTCAGTTCGTTCACATGCTCTCGCTCCAGTAGCCGAACCATCATCCATGAGCATCAGCCGTTCACCGAACTCATTCCCATGTACGCACTTCCCTGATGCTACGCAGTGGTCAATTCTCTCTTAATTCCTTAAAAAGTATGTCCTTTCTTCCCTCAAAGAAGGGGAATCAAAGGAATTAAATGGCCTCAATAATCGCAACCTTCGTGGTTTGCTCACTTTGCGATGTCCGTTTTCTTGAATTTCCGTGACCACCCGCACAGCGCCCTCGTTGGGCCTGCGGAGGGCGGATGTTGTGAAGCTGCACGGTGAATTCTCTTGGCGTGGGGGGGGGATGCAGAGCAGTTTACCCCCCCGGACGTGGAATTTGCATACACGCAGCACTCCAGATAGCACTCCACAGATTTGAGCCGGCGCGGGGCAAGTTAGCAGCTGGTTATGGTTTCCATATCTCTGCTACTTCCACGCAGAAACAGGAGAGGCCCAGAGGGAGCGGACAGAGAGAGGCTTATGAAGGCAGACCCCCCCCCCCCCCCCCCCCCCTCCCCCCGTGGACTCCATGAACACGTAATGCCACTCAGATCTGCATATGACGAGAGCCGCTACATGGAAATACGCAGGCACAAAGAGCCGTAACCGTTTGGGATTTTGAGAAGGATTGTTTGCAAAGGTTTAGGATTTCATTTGAAAGTTCTTCAAAATCTTCACATAATTTGACTGCACTGCGGACAAAAGAGTGACTGACCTTACTTTGAGGATTCTGATTCAACAAGAGAGTTAATGTTATTATTTCAATGACTTCAATGAATTCGATGTATCTAGTTTCAGTGTCAGTAAGTGTAGTAGGTAAGACTTCTATACTGACTCAAATCAAGGTCACATATTCTACTATAGATACAGACGGCATCTCTGGAATTGCCCATATATGGTCATCTGTGAAAACAGTTAAGGTGTGTGAGGAAAGCGAAAATGAAACTTAACGAGCGCATGGCCTGCACTGCGTTGCTTTTTTTTTTTTGTGAGCCCAGGTACATTTCATTATACAGCAGCTTTGAAAGCATTGACAATTGTATTCTAAGATTATAAATACTGTCTAATAACGATCATTAGGCTATTTCATTTCAAAACCAACTTATTATTTTTTAGATTGCACTTGCACCATGATGCACCAAACCACGGGTCCTGCACCGTGAAGCTGAACCCCTAATATTTCGCCATAATTATTCCACTGTGTCTTGAATTCTATTTCCTGAGTTTAGCGAACATATCGTCGATAGTGGCTCATTCTACTGGTGCTCTGGACACCAGGCTCACTCCTTTCTGCAGCTGCAGGAGTCGGTAACTTTGCACTACACTATACAGTCATTACAGAGGCTCAGAGCTTTGTCTGGTCAAAGGGTCATGAGTAACAATCATCAAATATAAGAAAGGAGTACGGGTGCATAAAACACTCCAATTGCAGTTTGTTTGAAATTATTTTTAGCATTCATTATTTTACTCTACTGAGTGACGGTTTATAGGAACTAGGGTGGACATTTCTTTGTAATAACTCATAATGTCAGAATATCACATGTGGAGACCCCGGCCGGGTTTCAGCTAGTACATAAATAATGGAGAATGCTAACATGATAGTTAACATCATGTTATCATCTTGCTAGTGCTAACACGAGCAAGCGCTAGCTACGACTGCCGTTTTTTTCGCTTCTACTGAGATAGTTGATATTCCACCAGACAGTGGCTAAAAAGACTGAAAAATTGTTTTCCAAAAGATTCTGTTTTCCCCTTCTATGACGCGATGCCGTCTCTATCTATCACGTTCATATGGTCCTCTGGAATTGGGGGAAACGTTTTCCCCAGTTAGAACATGAACATGAACATGAACGCTCGCTCAAATGGGGAAAAACAACTGGAGACCTCGGGTCAAAACTATCTTCCCGACTTCGCTGAATCTGCTGATTTGTTCTTTTATCGTGTAACGTGAGCTTTTTAGTCAAACTCTGCTACTTTCTTGACTTTAGTGTCAGCTGTTAGTGTCAGCAATATAGTTGTTAGAGAAATTCCCCACATTAATGCTAGCAAAAACTAAAATGGACAAACTAAAACTTAGCCTTTGAGATTCAAATGGCTAGCTTTGATAGAAGTCCAGTCCACGTGAACACAGCCTTATTTCAAGAAATTTTTTGGATCTATGCTATTCTATTTTGGCTCCTCCATGGCTTGGTTAATTATGCAACATCAACTTTTTTGCACTTCTTACCATGTTACAATGGTGTTCTCAAAAACAGACCTCCTCCTGAAGTCCTACATATCCAGTAAATGCTTTCTTCCACCCTCCATCTCTTAAGCCACGCTAGCCAGAGGTCTGTTTTCTTTTCATGTCAGTGAAAGTCAGGAGGTGGTGTAGGAGGAGCTTATGGCCAGAGCACTTGGAAATCAGAGAGTTAAGCTATGGGATATGTACAAGAGTTTTTCTTTCTTTATATATGTATATTTAAAAAGCCCTATCTAACAAACAAAGTGTAAGTTAGTGATAAAGATGTGTTTGAGATTATACCTGCAAACCTCTTTACCTCTTTGACTGGATGACAGCAGGACGCTAAGCCCATCCCGCTGCTGGGTGAAATACTGCGGTGACTGATCATTTCGGTGACGTTTTTGGACACACGAAGGGTCGAAGCCGAATGCATTATTCACCATTTAACATGCGGAAACTGTTGCCACGTGATAAACAGCCACGCCTCACTCTGGACAGAAAGCCGATAACCCTTATCGCATTGCGGCGGTAAAACATGCAGTTCACGGCCCTCGTCCCCGTCGGGAAATCTGTCCCGTGCATTTGACCCATCATTCACTGCCGCTCACGTTACGGCAACACACTGGAAGAAAAAAAGTTTCTGTTGGTCGTATCATTTTGGACTTCAGCTGTGGGAGGAAAATGCTATTGGCTATTCGTGGCGACATGATCTGAAAAATGGATAGAACCAGGTTTAAGGCGAGACACTGCAGGTGAAAACATCCATTTTTCCCAGTGTTGAGATTTTTAGCTAGTCGTCTCCCTTAACATCTTATGTAAAAACTTGACAAGATCCACCCGCCACTCCACAGAAGAGCAAAAACATGACGTAAAAGCAACAAAAAATGTGCCGGAAACGCTATGAAGAAGAAGCAAAAATGAGACAAAAAAGAGATGAAAAATGCTTCAAAAAATGTGACAAAAACCCCCCCGCAGCGACCATGTGACAACAAAGTTCCGATCACTTTCGTAGGTCTTAGCTTTCAAATGAGGCGTTACACTGTTGCTCTCCAGTCAAGAAACTTTAAGATTTGGGTATTGCCAACCAGGAGAAAATGCGCTTGGTTCGGGCGAGGTTACAAACTAGACGAGATCCAAAATCTCTCTGAGCAAATCGTTGTAACTAATATACCGTAAATTCTCTAATACTGGCCTGTATTCCATTAGCGGCTGGGTCAGAGGCCGGGTCTCTAACAGAGGCCGGGTTTGCGCCTGGCGGAGGCAAAATTAAAGCCGGTCTCTAAAACAGGCCATGGCTGTTATTAGAAACTATAGCAGTAGAAATATTCCCCATGTTAGGAATTTGTCTCATACTCGTGTAAAAGAAAACTCACGTGCAGGAAGTAAACAAACGGGAACCCGGGCCGAGGGGGACGCTGCGGAGGAGCTGATCCGAGCGTAACTTTGACACAGATTTAGCCACTTTTCAAACCTCCTGTGACTTTTTGTGGAAACAGGGGGAGAGTTGTGTGACCCTCCAGGGTTTTAATAAAGTTTCCATCACGTCCTCAAAGCACGTCCAGCTGCTCCGTGTGCAGGTCAGTCCCACGCCTCAAAATAACTCCTCCCATCAGCGCGAGCGTCTCGTCTTCTCTCGGGTCAGTCTCATGATCGATCACAAACACAAACGCTCCGTCTAAACTCGCCTTTTACACAAGATAACAACAAATAATCCGGTCTGCGGTAAAAACTAAACAGAAACCTGCAGTGACATTGATGTCAATGTTCCGCTAACAGCAACGAAACACTTCCTGTTGTCCCGACAAAATAAAAGGCGTCAATGTTCCAGCCGCTGGGAGAGTGTTTGTATTGTTAATTAATAAATGAACCTAATATTTTAGGTGCAAATGGACACAAATCTCGTTTTTCTTCATTTTCCTGTTCGTCCGTTTTGCTCAAATAGAAATAAAGGCCTGTCTCTAATTGTGGCCTGGTTCCAATAAAGGCCTGGTCCTAGATGCCCTTGAGTAAATAAAGGCCCCGGCCTATATTAGAGCGTTTACGGTATCCACAAAATAAAGCCATACAATTAAACCTGGCTCAATCCCTTATTCAGATTTCGTCGCTGAAAATATCAGCATAAAATGTCTTCCTTTTATATGAAAACTTAACCTGAACGCAGCTACATTGAAAGGAATAAAACACCTCCACAGATGTTGCTCTTTTGAGCTGAATGTGGCGAGATTTGGATGAAGCGCACATGAAGTTTAAATTGAAAGCGCTGTAGGTCAGTCAGGTTATGTTTTGCCTCTGCGTTTCTGTCTGCTTTCACCGGATCCACAAAACATAATTTATAAACTTTGATAAGTGAAAAGGAGAAATCTCTGAGCTCGGAGATGGGCCGAGGAAAAGGATATTTGATGATCAGTATTCAATGTTATTGGTTGTTAGAGCTCCGGAGATTTGCTTTTGTCACAAAAAAATATCACGGTACATAAAGGCCAAAACTAATGGCTTTGCGGCACGATAATTACTATGTCTGGTTCTGAGAGGATTTTTTAAAGGATTATTGTTTCGGCTCAGCACTATTTTACCATTCATTCTACGCTGTCTCAAGTTAAAGGGATAATTCAGGATTTTTGACATAGTGCCTCATTTCTTAGTTTTCCAATTGTTCATTTCCGATTTTTTTTTAATGAGGGGGTATTATGCTTTTTTCAATCACATAGCACCAGTCTATATCACACTACAATGATGACCAAACCTTCTGTTAGTCTGTAAATGCAGTAAATTAGAACAACTGCCTTGTATAAAATTGCTCTCTCAAAATGGCTGTAGTGAATGTCTTGAAATAGGCCTCTGTCTCTTTAAGAACCTCTGACCCTTTCAGACACGCCCCCTCCACACACCGTCTGTGGCATCAGTGGGGAGGGGGTTCTGCTGAGGAGCAGTGGTTGGTTACTCGGCTGGTGACGAAAGCTCGGAGGCGTCTCCAGGAGGTGGGGGCGTTCCTAGGAGGACTCAGGCAAACCTATCCCTAAAATGGCCGCCATCAGAGTTTTTACAGATTACTCAGAAACACGTGAATGTGCCAAGGCAACACTTCAGGCATGTTTTTAATGAGGGAATGACATAATAACATGATGTAAAGCTTGAAAAAGTCGATTTTGCATAACACCCCCCCCCTTTAAATTAATGCAGTCCTTATATTTGAAGAGTTTAATGGTGCTAGGCTAGCGCATTTCTATGGTAGCTAGTAATCAATGTCAATCGACCGTTTTCTTTCCTTCTAGAGCGTGTTTGACCCTTGTAGTGAGCCAGCGGCTTTATGAGTGGTCAGCATGGCGCCTTTGCTTTCCATCACCGTGGTCTCTACAACGCTCCATGATCAATTGTTTTGTAGGTTTTCTGGTAAGGGGGCCTGCCAGCGGTGAAAACCTTCCAAACAATTGATCCTGGAGCGTCCAGACCACCGTGAGTCATCAAGGTCCAGATAGCCAGGTTTAACGTGCTGACCAGTTTCAGGTTGTTTCCCAAAACGCCATCAGCTTCGATTCAGCTCAGTTACCTTGGAGTTGCTGATCAGGCTCTTAGCACTGATGAAAGAGGGAAACACGCTGTCCATCTGCTGCGGAACACGGAGAGTCCTGCTCCAGCACGTGATTATCCGAGCAAAACTCCCAAAACACGGTGCACACGATCCTTGTGCTTCGGTTTTGTGAAGTCTTGCCAGTCCAGGGTCATCATCGGCTTCTTGGCAGCAGCTGTGGTCAGTGCTGTCCTTGTTCGGTCAATAGGTTTAGGAGGACGGCTGGGTCTTGGTAGGTTTGCCAGACTTGTGATGCCAGACTCTTTCCATTTCTTTATGTGTGGACAAACTCCGGGCCCTTCTTCCCAGACTCTTTTATTTAACCCATCTTTCAAAGCCTCAGAGAGAAGCTCCATCTTTAGCGTTGCAAAATCGGGTGACTGCTCTCTCTCTCTCTCTCTCCCCTTTCCTGTGTGTAGTTCCTAAACAGTTCTAAGGTCAAGACTGAGCACATTTGGCAATTGACAAATGAAAGCGAGCGAAGGCGCCTCAGGCCTCGTAAACACGCACCGGAGCCCGGCGTTTTTTGCTGACCGCTCACTTTCGTCCACCGCGCTCTTCTAAATGAGCCATATTTTACGCTGGCACGTCCGCACTGACCCGTTTGCATACAAAGGACGGCAGGCGGCCTCGGCGGAATGAGAAGTAACTGTTTAACATATTCAAGACGGTGGACTTTTAGCATTTGGTGTCGCTGCCGGTCCTAAAGACAATGGCAGGATATAATATATATAGAAATGGAGGCTGTTTCATGAGAGTAAGTAAAATGGAAAAATGGAAACCGGCCATTTTCAGGTCAGGTTTCATTTATCAACCTGTCTGGTAAAGGAATAGGCCACCGTTTTTACATACTGAGATATGTTCTTACCTTAGCTTTGACGAGTTCTTTAGGACCTGTCTGATCTTCACCCGTGCCTTCAGTCACGTAAACACAGCGCAGACGACGTTAGCATTTAGCTCCAAAACAGGTCAAGATAGAAGTTACCAAGCTCTTCCACGTTTTCCCTATTTAAATATGGTTACGTGAAGTGTTCCACTACAAAGTATAATTACACAAAATTAAACAATGTGGATTTTCTAAGCGGATAAAAGGGGGGACTATATTGTAAGGCGTAATAATACCAGGAGTAGTTCGAAATCCGCGCAGTAATCTTCACTTTACTGTGCGGATGCCAAATTACTCCACCTCCACTTTGACTCCACCTACTGATGAAAAAAATTCAAAAAGCCATTGGTAAGGCAACTTTAATCTAGCACATCTTCTCCAATTCAGCTTTACCCAAATCTAACAGCTTCTCGACTAGAGACTTTACAGCCAGTGTGACGCCTCACTTGAATGCTGAGACCTACAAAATTAATTAAGCTTCTTTCTCGTTCGTCACGTTTTTGTCGTTTGTGTTTTCGTCACAGTTGTGCACCAAAACATGCCAAAAAAAAGAAATAAAACAAATTTGACCAAAAAAATGCAACAAAAACAACTAAAACGTGATAAGAAAAACAAGGAAGAGGCTTAGATCAGTTTTGTAGGTCTTAGCTTTCAAATGAGGCCTCACATAAGCCTACAGGCTGTAAGCTCCAGTCAAGAAGCTTTTAGATTTGGGTCAGGCAGAACTGGAGAAAAAGTCCTCCTTTCTTTAAAAATACTTTAGTTATGTATCTCAGGTTATTATGGGCGATATATCGATTATTGTAATATCGGAGTATCAGTTTACTGTGCACCACCCCTGCATCAGGACCCCCATGTCCCGTCTGAGCCCCCAAACCTCATCGTTCTCTGTGAAGGGAAAGGGTTTTCTCTTTCTCCACTCAATGTTCGCAAAATGAATCGTTTTCATTGCGTCTGCCTTGTTTTTTTCAATAATACGGTGACATAATGATTGTGTCTTTGAATCCGAAGTCAGTCTGGGCCTCTCGAAAAACGAAACCAAATAGTTGACCTTCGTAGTTTGCATACTTTTAAACTTACTCGGCGTCCTGGATACGTGGACGGACTGGTTCGACCGGCAGAGAAAAGAAATGTGCAAAGTTAGTGACGTGATATAAAGGCAGACTGCAGGATTGTTCTAGTTAATAAAAAAGAAATCCGCTTTTTGACCGCAATCAATTTGAAGGTGCAGTTTTCCTTCATTGGTGAGACACGTTTCTTAAAAGACAGCAGTTAAGAAGATATTCAATACTGTTAGTTCTCAAAGCGTCAATGTCAAGCTGTGCCATCTTCAGAGATAAGTTCATGATTAACAGGAAATTGTGTCTAGGGCTGGGTACCGTTCGATTTTTTTTTTTATACCACTACGTGCCTCAAAGGAATAGGCCACCGTTTTTACATACTGAGATATGCTCTTACCTCACTTTAGACGAGTTAATATATCCCCCGTCTGGTCTTTGTCTGTGCGCTCTGTCACGCAAACGGAGCACATACGCAGCCTCTCCCACATGTCATATAGCTCCAAAAAAGCTCACGATAGAAGCTACCAAGCTCTTCCACGTGTTCCCTATTTAAATAAAGTTACGTGAAGTGTTTTCATGCGAAGTATATTTACACAGAAATGTAACGTGTCGATTTTATAAGCAGATAAAAAGGGGGACTATATTGTGAGGCGTAATGATACGAGGAGCAAAACGTCCGCGCAGTAACTCCTATAAAGACTTCCCCCGCTCACTTCCGTCAATAACCTTTAGGAGTTACTGCGCGGACGTTTTACTCCTCGTATCATTACGCCTCACAATATAGTTCCCCTTTTTATCTGCTTATAAAATCGACATGCTACATTTCTGTGTAAATATACTTTGCAAGAAAACACTTCACGTAACTTTATTTAAATAGGGAACACGTGGATCGTGAGCTTTTTTGGAGCTATATGACATGTGGGAGAGGCTGTGTATGTGCTCCGTTTGCCTGGCAGAGCGCACGGACAAAGACCAGACGGGGATATATTAACTCGACTAAAGTGAGGTAAGAGTATGGGCCAGATCTTGTGGCGGCGCACGGGGCGGCGCAGGCTCTTGGCGAATTATTTTCCGAGTGGCGGCGCTATATGTGCCATTGGCCTCCGCCACCTGTGAGGGGGCGTCACAATAGGAGGTGACTGCACTGATGGAAACACGGCTGACATTCACTTCCTCGTTTACATTGCGCTGTCTTGCGTTCTTTCTTAAGCCTTAGGCTCTCACAGGTCAAACTAAAAACTTTATTTACCCCATCGTGAGCTAAACGATATTCACGTCTCGAGAGAAAAAGAGCTACAGCGTCCGTTGTGGCGCGGATCGGCCACGCTTGGCGTGAACGCGAAGCAAAACAAAAGCACATGTTCACCCCCCACTCCCACACAACCACTCTCCTGGACGCGGAGTCGATCTGGTTGGAGGAAAATGTGTCTGTCTCAACCCACTTAAATGCGCCAAGTCTGGAGTGGCAAGATCACAAAGTGCGCCCCGACTGAGCGCAAAATGTCACGCTATCGTCTCCGTTTTGATGCACAAGATCGGGCCCCATATCTCAGTATGTAAAAACGGTGGCCTATTCCTTTAACGGGACTTTTTTCGATACCTATGTTATTTTAATTGAGTTAAAATAATGTGTATAAAGTATCGTTCAGGTAGTATCGTCCAGGAAAACAAACAGCACGGCGGCACAAACACGGCACATCGTCAGAAGACAGGCGGCAGCAGCGTCACCTGTAACTTCATTTTTTGAGCAGAATTCCCACTAAAGCAGTGATAAAAAAGAGAGACATTACGCTGATTTGAGCCCTTTTCTGTGGTGGTCTGCTTCAAAAGCTTTCAATCAAAGACCAAACAAGCGTTGGATGGAACCGCGTCTTGGATCGACGGGTTGAACATCGCTTCATTCAGTTTTGGAAAAAAATAAATTCAGGGTAAAATTGGACGTGGTTGATTGAAATTTAGTGTGAAAGCCCGCGCAGATTCATTTAGACACCGTGGAGCGTGAGGACATCAATGAGAACTAGCTAGATGTGAGCTCTTTTTTTTTTTTTTTTTTTCTTCTTCTTCCTCCTGTTGCGCGGCTTCTACACTCGCGCTTGTTTGCACTTTGTATCTGGCCGCTCTGAGCCTGTTGACTTTGACAGCGGTTCATTTGAAGCGGTGCAGGGGTTAACCCAGAGGAGACGGCTGAGAGTGGAGTGGGGCTGTGGTAATGACGGTCAGTGTCTGCCGTAGTACAGGCCCGGCAGGCTGAAAGCTTTGATCAGTTTGACGGCTCTCGCTCTCTCTAGTCTTCAGACAAACTTTAATCTGTGTCCAAGTGCTCCAGCAAGTCACGGCTCAAACGGCGAATCCCTCATCATTTTTGACCCACTTTTTCCCCCCCTGCACAAGTGAATCTTCCTAAATCATTTATGCTGCCTCCTGAAACAGGCTTCATTGCAGGCCCGCTTCTACAAGGGTGTAAAAGGGTGGATATTAACCTAATTTCAAAAGGTTTACACTAGGGATGGGCGATACCACATCACCACCGATACTTTTGGGGTCATTTTTGTCGATGCCGATACCCATACCGATACTGGTCATTTCATATGGGTGAATGTATTTCAATCAATATACATCTCTAAAACTGGTTATTTTATATAATTAACTGGTCAATTAAAATGATATTACTTTACCTGGTTAATTAAACAATACTAATGTGAAATTGAATACATAAACAAAATGTTAAATGAATACTTAAATGACAAACAGAACCTAAACCAGAATGATAGCCTGTTTTGGCTCAGAACAAAGAAATAAATCATCCTTTTGTGTTGATAATTGCTGCCCCGCCTTCTTTTTACATATGCAAATTAGTATTGATCAAATCAATCAATCAATCAATCAAATTTTATTTACAGAGCCCTTTACAACACTCAAGGCGACCAAAGTGCTTTACAATAAAACCACATAAAATCCATTAAAAACATTCACACAACCAAACAATAAAACAGGTAAAATGTACTAAAAGTGTCGTCGTGCTGCTTAGTGTTAAAGCCAGTCTGAATAAATGCGTCTTGAGCCTGGATTTAAAAAGGCCAAAGTCAGTGATGGTGCATATCAGGGGGCGGCTTATTCCAGAGTCTGGGTCCAGCTGCTGAAAAGGACCGATCACCCCAGTGCTTGGACCTGGTCCTGGGCACTTCCAGCAAGAGCTGGTTTGACGACCTCAAGGATCTGCCCGAGTCACGAACAGTTAAAAGTTGAGACAAGTACGAAGGGGCAAGACCATTGAGGGCTTTAAAAACAAAAAAGAAGGATTTTAAAATCAACTCTAAAAGAAACTGGAAGCCAATGCAACGAAAAAAGGACTGGGCTGATGTGCTGGGGTGTGTTTGTTAAAAAACGAGCTGCAGCATTTTGCACCAACTGAAGACGATCAAGACAGGACTGGGAAACTCCAAAATAAAGTCAATTCTTGAACTGATAAAAGCGTGGATGGTTCGCTCCAGGTCTGAGCGGTATCAAAAAGGCTTTACTTTAGTTAAAACACGCAGCTGATAAAAACTTGACCTGACCACACTGTCAATCTGTTTGTCGAAATGAAGTGAGTTGTCAAAGACAACCCCGAGGTTTCTGACCGTTGGTTTAAAATAAGAGGACAGCAAACCAAAGTCTGAAAAATTTGAGTACTGTTTGAGTTGATACTTTTTGCCCAATATCGATACTTAAAAAATAGCCGTTTGGTATCGATACATCGATTCTTTGGTATCGATCCGCCCATCCCTAGTTTACACCCTCAATTTTGCTGTTATCATGATGTATTTTAACCCCCACCGTAACCGAGCACATTGCCAGTTCAGCTTTACCCAACTCTAAAAGCTTCTTGACCTGAGAGCTTACAGCCTATAGGCGAGTGTAACGCCTGAAAGCTAAGGCTTACAAAACTCGCCTAAGCCTCCTTTTTTCTTTGCTTTTTGTTGCAGTTTTGTCACGTTCTCTCGTTTTTAGTGTAATGTGAGGTTTAAAAACCTGACGAAAACGTGACAAAAGAAACACCAGGAGAGAGCTTAGGTCTTAGCTTTCAAATAGGGCTGAAACAACTAATCGATCAATCGACAACTAATCGATTACTAAAATAGTTGTCAACTATTTCAGTAATCGATTAATCGTTTTCTAGTGAACACAGACTAAAATAGAGCAAAAATGACATGACAATTATGTATTTTGGATGAAAACCTACTTTATTTTTAAAGTGAGGGTCTGCAGTGTTTTCTACATTGTAAATTTCATAAATATCTGTCTTTGCTTCGTCCAATCAGAAAGCAGAATTAGCACAAAGAGCCTCTTACAAATGTTTGCTTTAAGTTTACTCCATTAACATGTCCTCAAGCGGCGCCACTTTAGCTTTATGTGGTCAAAAAAATGAAAAAATACAATTTCCACGCACCTTTCACAGCCAAGCGATTAATCGATTAATCGTGAAAATAATCGGTAGATAAATCGATTATCAAAATAATCGTTAGCTGCAGCCCTACCTTCAAATAAAGCGTTGCACCCGTCGATAGGCTGTAAGCTCTCAGGTGAAGAAGCCTTTACATTTGGGTAAAGCTGAGCTAGAGAAAATCTGGTCGGTTAAGATGGGGGTTAAGAGGTCAATGGCGAGCATTTCAATTTTCACCCTTATTGAACTTTTTATGTGCCGTCAGTCATTTTGTCCTGGAGCCGGCGCTGCTTTATTGGACAGGTCTGAGTTGGGACACAGTCCAACAGAGCTCTGTGCGTCTGGGACAGAACAGTGCCCTGTCGTATGTGCAGCTGCAATAAAAGAGCAAGTGACAAAAGAGAAACTAAAAAGTAAAAAAAAGATGAAAAAGAACATCAATAAAGCGACAACAACGCAAGGAAAAAGATCCCGTAAGATCAGTTTTGTAGGTCTTAGCTTTCAAATGAGGCTATAGGCTGTAAGCGCCAGTCCAGAAGCCAAACTGGAAAAAAAAACAAGGTCATTGAGAATTTCTCCAAACCTTTACAGCACAGTCTAAATGTTCACAAAAGAAGGCTTTATAAGTTTAATTTAAAACCTGTTGAACATTCAGCCTGTGTTATCTCTTTTCTTCATGCTTCTATAATTGTGTAAAGATAAAAAAAAAATCTGTTATTTTAAGATATTGAATTCGCTGTAATTGCAAAATAGTTCCTAAATTAATGAGCCTTTTGTTTTTACCGTGACATAACAAACGCCGTTGCACATGGTTCTTTTGGGACTCTTCTTTTGGCAATGTTATGCAAATATCACGTGAAAATGGATAATATTGGCTCTGCACATTGGCTTATTGAACCGTTGACATTGTGTTTGGGGTCGATTTAACACTGGGCTGTTTCTTCAGCCTTTATCGGCGAGTGGCACCGTTTGGCACAAATACACTACGGCCCATGAGACGTGACAGCGGTTGACCGTGGGTCCTTAAATTGGTCGGACATCCGTGAATTTTGAAGCCAAAAACTACCAGGAAGCAGCTCGTATGAAACCATGGGCACGACTGCCATAGACGCTGAAATAGAAAATCTCAAGAACAGTAAGACAAACACCATGTGATGGAATATAACATAAAGACAGAGTGACAGAGCCCCCAAGGCTAAAATAATATTTTTTTCTCTTACCACGGCCTGGCAACGGTTCGTGGTGGTTTGGTCTCGGGTTATGTGTAATTTGAGGACATTTGTACCAATCATTTCAGAGATTTTGATGATTGGAGTGAAGTCGATGTAACTGGCTCATTAGTTCTGCCGTTCACAGAGTTCTTTTTGAAGCAATATGCCTTAAAAAGTGTCTTTTTCATCACATCTGTACACTCACCAAACCTGCACCTGAGCACATTGGCCTGTGCTTACATCATATGTCTCTGCCCGTACACATCTTCATCAGGAATGAAATGTCCCAGATATTTCTATCAAGGTCAAGCCATTCCTACATCATTTAATTTCTCTCTTGTTTTTTTTGGATGCTCTTTTGTTGCTTTTCTGGACACTCTTTTGCTGCTTTTCTGGACACTCTTTTGCCGCTTTTCTGGTCGCTCTTTTGTTGCTTTTCTGGCACTCTTTCGCCGCTTTTCTGGTCACCCTTTTGTCGCTTTTCTGACGGCTCTTTTGCCGGTTTTCTGGTCACTCTTTTGTCGCTTTTCTGGACACTCTTTTGCCGCTTTTCTGGTCACTCTTTTGTCGCTTTTCTGGTCACCCTTTTGTCGCTTTTCTGACGGCTCTTTTGCCGGTTTTCTGGTCACTCTTTTGTCGCTTTTCTGGTCACTCTTTTGTCGCTTTTCTGGTCACTCTTGTCACTTTTCTGGTCGCTCTTTTGTTGCTTTTCTGGTCACTCTTTTGTTGCTTTTCTGGTCACTCTTTTGCCACTTTTCTGGTCGCTCTTTTGTTGCTTTTCTGGTCGCTCTTTTGTTGCTTTTCTGGTCACTCTTGTCGCTTTTCTGGACACTCTTTTGTCGCTATTGTGACGGCTCTTTTGCCGGTTTTCTGGTCACTCTTTTGTCGCTTTTCTGGACACTCTTTTGTTGCTTTTCTGGTCACTCTTTTGTTGCTTTTCTGGTCACTCTTTTGCCACTTTTCTGGTCGCTCTTTTGTTGCTTTTCTGGTCGCTCTTTTGTTGCTTTTCTGGTCACTCTTGTCGCTTTTCTGGACACTCTTTTGTCGCTATTGTGACGGCTCTTTTGCCGGTTTTCTGGTCGCTCTTTTGTCGCTTTTCTGGTCACTCTTTTGTTGCTTTTCTGGTCACTCTTTTGTCGCTTTTCTGGTCACTCTTTTGCCACTTTTCTGGTCGCTCTTTTGTTGCTTTTCTGGTCGCTCTTTTGTTGCTTTTCTGGTCACTCTTGTCGCTTTTCTGGACACTCTTTTGTCGCTATTGTGACGCCTCTTTTGCCGGTTTTCTGGTCACTCTTTTGTCGCTTTTCTGGACACTCTTTTCACTCATTTGTCGCTTATTCACCACTTTTTAATTGTGTTTTTGTCACTCTTGTGTCTCTTTTTCTTGTCTTTGTAGCGTGTGAGGGTGACCTATGCCCTTCGCTCATACCCTACATCTTTTTTGTTGTATTTTCAAGCTAAGAGGTTGAAACTTCCAAACGTCATCATCTCTCGTTCTGCAAATCATTATGACACTCCATAATCCAAGCCTCTCTTGGAACAAACATGCAGAATGTTCGACATCAGCACTGCTTGGCCTCAGCAGGATCGTCAGTATGAAGCTAGCATTATACTTTTTTTCTGCCTAAAAAGCATTTACCTCTACCTCCGTCAAAACATGTATCTCAAGGGCAAAGTAAAGTGGCTTGGATGAACCCACTTTTGAACCGTTTCCGGATAGTTCTGAGGGGAATCACCACCTGTAAACACATTAGAGACTCTGAAAAATGGATTGTCATTTTTACCGGTGAAATGTCCTTGAACATCTAAGACATTCTTCAAACACGCAGAGGGAAATGCCAGCAGTTTGTTGGCGTTTCCCTCCTAGGCGTTTATTACTATTGGAGCGATCTCTTCTTGGGAGCTCCCTTTCTAAAGCTTTTTCCATTTATTTTTTTGCCAAAGCTTGAGCCATCCAATTTGATTCTTGTCTTGGCAAAATATACATCAAGCCTCCTTTATTTTCTCTTTTCACACCAATAAGTCAATCAACACATTGAGCAATTTGAGCTCATACTTTGGCTTCAGAACGTTTTCAGACCTTGAAAGTGTACACTGGCTGCCGCTCAACATCAAAAACGGGATTTTGAAGCTATTGCAAAATTAGGACCCCGATTTCCTCCCAAGTTTCAATGTCGTGCATCATGGTCCTGGACCTTCATGAACAGGTGAAAACATCAATTATTCACATATTTTATCAACATCATTTTAATGTCACATAAATAGACCAAACTCTCCCTTTACGAAGCCTATTTTAGGACTTTTTTTCCCAACTTTCTCGCCATACACTGCAAAAAGTCTTGAAATACCTTGAAATTTACTTGAAATGGAACTGTTGTAGGTGCTTGAGTGTAAATATCTTGCCCCATGGACAGATTTCTTGAGATTAGGGGTGACAAGATGATGGGAGGGTTTTCTGCGTACATTGGTGTATGAATGAGAGTGTGAATGGGTGAGTGGATCCTTGCTGTAAAGTGCTTTGAGTGCCTAATGTAGGTGGAAAAGTGCTATGTAAGTTGAGACCATTTGCTAGGGCTGCTCGATTATTGAAAAAATAATAATCACGATTATTTTTGTTATAATTGAAATCCCGATTATTCAAACGATTATTTGTTTCCTTTAAAAAAGAGTCTATCTTTTTTTATTTATTAATCAAAACACTACACTACACTATGTTTTCTGGACAGTCATAAAAGTACAAATGATTTCAAGTACGCCTTGATTAAAGAGAGGTCCCTGTTTCACACCTGCCTCCTGCTGGCCAGCCCTCACACCTGCGCAAGTAAACTGAGCAGTGCGGCCTGATGACATCATCACACAGCGCTGTTTGTTTTTATGTCAGGCAAAAGCATGAGCCATGGCACGTGAAAAGCGAAAGGAAAATAATCCTAGCGCCATGAAATAACGCAAGTCTGCTTTGCAAAAAAAAATTTTGGGAAAAAAACATTTTTTTGCGATTATGCTAATTTTGTAATCGTTTACCATTGTAATTGAAATCGTAATCAAATTTTGATTAATTGCACAGCCCTGCCATTTGCCATAAGATTCTATCTATTATGCTTATTTCATGATTACTTTTCGCTACTAGGAAATTGAGAACAAAAATCAATCAATCAATTTTTTTTTTTCACCCTCGCTAAATGCATCACCGCTGGAGGCACAGGCGCGTGCGGTGCTGCGTGTGAAAGACCACGATTATCCTTTTGTCCAGGTCAGTGGGTTGGACACAGGCTGGAGATGCACTGGGCACCAGACCGTCAGAGCCAGCAGAAGGGCTTATTCTGGGGACAAAAGCTGTTGTTTGGGCAAAAAAAAAACATCTGGTCGGCAAAGCTCCGAGCAGTGATTATTTTGTTTAGCCCGTCAAAGCCCAGACACTTTCACCAAACTTGCTCTGGTGGTCTGGCGGTCTCGCGTCTGCGGGCAAATGCTCCACGCTTCGCAGATTAGCATATTGTTAGTGTGACTGTGTGCAGTGGTCAATGTTGAGATTTTCAGCTAGTTTTTTCCCTTAACACTTAATGTAAGTGTAAAAAAATAGAAACTCACCCTTTACGATGCGTAATTTCTGACATTTTGTCCGCTCGTACGTCGTAGTTTTTCCAGGAAATCGCTATAACGTCGTCTTTCCCACGCTCATTCATTCACAAATATCGACAGGTTTGGTATCCACGTGTAGCACGAAAGGCGGCTGAGACGACTCTGTCATCCAAATATGGTAATTTCTTTTCTGGGAGACAACAGCAGCATATTTTTCGAAAAACGGTTTTCTTTACACTCTTGCATCATCCAAGCATATTGTAAAGTTTTTTCAAAGGGTTCTTTAAAAAAAAAAAAAATGTAATTCCCTGCCCGCCGGCTTTATTGAGCTTTGAATAAATAAAAAACAAAGCGAAATTTTAATTTTTACAGATGTTTGATTTTTTACTCATAAATAACTTCTTTTAGAACTAAAGAAGATCCGAAATCCCCAATGAAAACACATTTGTAACATAAAACATAAAGGACCTTTAAGTGACTCTAATGCATTATTGAGTCTTCCCTGTGAGTCCTTCTGTCAAAACACGACATCACAGTTAGGGATGCCCCGATCCTTTTCTGGTGTCAGATACCGGAACCGATCCTGGAACGAATAAGATATCGTGTACCGATTCCAAATATCTGATACCGAACCAGTATCTGCTTTGGCTCCCACCATTTTCAAAACACAGCATCAATTTCAAGCTCTGAACCGTCGCCGAGTTAGTTTTAGCGTCCGCAAAATGCTCGCTAGCAGCAGCATGCTAGCGATAGCGAGAACTAATCAAAGCTGGGACAGAAATTGGGTCATCTAAAGCATAAATAGTGAATAATATGGCCGAGAGTTTGTACTTTAAGTTCAAATATAACTGATCTAACCTCAAAAAAGACAAAAAAGCGAATACGAAAACCAGACAAAAATGCTTCAAAAATGTGACAAACAACCCGGCGGCAATAAAGTCATGATCAGTTTTAAAGTCTCCTGGTATCGGTTCATATCAGATAGTGGTGGTATTGGCATCAGAAGCGCAAAAAAAAGCTTGATCTGTTCATCTCTACCACTAACTCAATTAGGAAGTTTACATTACACCACGAGAGTTGCTGCAAATCGCTTTGCTTGATTCCCAGTCCTCCGCAAAACACCACGCATTCATATGGGCTGCAGTAGAATGGATGTTAAACCTCTCTCTCTCTCTCCTTCTCCCTCCATAATGTGTTTGTCCCGAGGCTGTTGTGAGCTCCATATCACCTCCTGCCTCTCTCCCACACTTCTGCAGCCATACAACAGGAGGCAGGATTAAAATATACTATACTGCATCCTCACCAGGAAAACACAGTCATGTAACAAAGCTTAAAAGATATAATACAACGTTTTTAGTCACAAATGTATGACACTTTTCTGAAATCTTAACGCAATATCTCTCATACCTTTTCAAACTCATCACGATGGTTCATTTCGGAAGGGGCCCTCTTTGAAACCGCTGACTCGATTTCTACTGTACTTTGATTCTGTGAGCGCTTTATTGCAGCCAGGAGCGGCGGGAGATGAAAGCCATCCTCGCTTCAAAAGGAGTCCTCCAATAAAAAAATAAAAAAAAATCTCTAAGTCACTTCCCGTCTTTCAGAACACGCCGTTATCCCGGCCTCGCTCGCGTAAAAGGCGCGCGATCCGAGGACTCCAACCTATTTACGACGGATGTGTTCATACCCTAGCCTCCCAGGTATTGAAAATGTTCGGAAAACTGTGGCAGTAGCTTCTTCTGGCAGAAACATCGCACTGGAGGCAAATACTTAAGGGGAGACACTACAGGCAAAACTCAATTTTTTCTGTTTTCAGGTTTTGGGCCAAATTGGTCTCTGAACATGTAAGCTTTCACCCGGAAACAGAAAATATGCCTAATCTTCACAATAACATGTTTAAATATTGCGCTGATTCAATGTTCCCCCATAGACTTATATGGGAGAATGCAATTTCAAGGGCCTTTTTCTCAAAACACATTTTTCTGTCATTGTGGCGACACTATGTCCACGTCAGGCGGACCTAAAGACTTCAGATTTTCCAGCCTTGGACTGAACATTATTTGGAAGATTTTTTTAGAGGGATTTTTTATTATCTAATCCCGAGCCCCATTTATTGAGTTTTGAATGTCAAAAAATAAGGCGAAAATTAAATTTTTACACATTTTTCCACTAAAAAACACCTTATTTTAAAACTAAACAAGAAATCCAAAATCCCCTCAGAGACAGTCCTGGCAACTCATTCATCAATAAAATGAAACCATAAATTTGAATGTAGCTCTATCCATTATTCAGATCTCGTCGCCGAAAAGATGGGAAATTTGGGGCATTTTAGGCATAAAACACCTTGTTCTTATATGAAAAGATAAAATGACAGAAAACTTGCAATGTATTTTTTTCTCACATTTATGCCAGTTATCTACAGCAACAGTTTCAAATTGATATCTGTAAATATACATTTTTTCCCTATTCACCTGCAGTGTCTCGCCTTAAGCAGCACTCCACCATGTTTGCTCAGATGGAAGAATAACTTCAACAGCAACTCACTGTTTAGTACAGTTATGAGAAAAAGGCTTCCATTTTACACCACTTATCCATTCCAAAAACAATACAGCTGACACAACTTACCCCCCCCTATTCTTGAAAATGGAATCCCGTGACGTCCACTGCGGACCGCTGTATACTCGCCGCCGCGCCTGAATCCGGGAGCATTAGCCCGGGTTAGCGCGAGATGCGAGTGCGGAGGAGTCGGCGGGAGCGTCCCCTGGAGAAGCTCCGGTGCTGAATAATTGATGCGCTGGTGGGAAAACCGATCCATCGACCCAAAAGAGAGGCCAAGCTCCTTCTCTGTGAAAGCACGGAATCCAGCCTCAGAATGCCCAGATTGTTTAAAAAAATGGAACTGCTCCCCGCGGTTGTGGTGTTTTACAGTAGAAGCACGACCGGGCATTGTTTAGAGGAAAATATACGGGCATAATGTCTGCGGCGCAAGTTGGCGACCTGGCGATGTTTGGGCCTTGGCAGCTTGTTGCAGACTTTGTGATTGGATTTTGCAGCTTGATTACATCATTTTGGAAAGTCTGTATGAACTCTGAGTGCGCATATTGACTTGAACGGGCTTTTATTCAGTTAGAAGTTCAGCTCAGCTTTTGTGATATAAGTGCAAAAAAATGTCCGACAGACTAAATTGAATTGAATAGTTTTGTCCTAAATTTTGCTGCATGTTTTGTCCCCTGGTGAAAGCGCACAAATATTCGAAATATAGCATCTTCAGATCCTAAAATGTAGGGCTGCTCGATTATTGAAAAAATAATAATCACGATTATTTTTGTCATAATTGAAATCACGATTATTCAAACGATTATTTGTTGCCTTTAAAAAAAAACAGCAAAAAAGTGACAAAAATCCATCAAAAAACTGACAAAAATCCATAAAAAACTGACAAAAATCCAGCAGAAAAAAGACAAAAATCCATCAAAAACTGACAAAAATCCATCAAAAAACTGACAAAAATCCATTAAAAAAAGACAAAAAACCATCAAAAAGTGACAAAAATCCATCACAAAAAGACAAAAATCCATTAAAAAAGTGACAAAAATCCAGCAGAAAAAACCCACAAATCCATCAAAAAACTGACAAAAATCCATCAAAAAACTGACAAAAATCCATAAAAAAGACAAAAATCCATAAAAAGTGACAAAAATCCATCAAAAAAAGACAAAAATCCATAAAAAAGTGACCAAAATCCAGCAGAAAAAAGACAAAAATTCATCAAAAAAGTGAAAAAAATCCATCAAAAAACTGACAAAAATCCATCAAAAAACTGACAAAAATCCATAAAAAAAGACAAAAAACCATCAAAAAGTGACAAAAATCCATCACAAAAAGACAAAAATCCATTAAAAAAGTGACAAAAATCCAGCAGAAAAAAAACAAAAATCCATCAAAAAACTGACAAAAATCCATCAAAAAACTGACAAAAATCCATAAAAAAGACAAAAATCCATAAAAAAAGTGACAAAAATCCATCAAAAAAAGACAAAAATCCATAAAAAAGTGACCAAAATCCAGCAGAAAAAAGACAAAAATCCATCAAAAAACTATTAATTGCACAGCCCTACTAAAATGTAGTATCCGCCATTAAAAATATGTCCTGTCATGCAGTTTTTTCCCCCTGCACTTTCTGTTAAAAATCCATGTCCTTCAGCCTACAGGCGCGCTCGTCTTTTGTTGCCTTCCATTGAAAACTTTTGTGTGCGTGTTTGGCAGAACGAGCTCCTTCTGACTGTGATCGGTTCAGTGAGAGTCCTTGAGGAGATGTCTCTCTGGAGGGAGGGAAGGCTGTTCTGTCCTCCGCCTCTCTGACAAACCGGAGCTGCAAAGACGAAACTTTCAGCATCAAAAACAATGTCACCGCGGCTCCCGGCTTTTAAAAGAGGAGCAAAAGTGTTACAAGGACTGGAGTGGAACATGTGGTTTATACTTCCAATATCACAGTGCACCGACGACGTCAACGAGAGCTGCTTTTGTACTTATGCTGTTAATACTACATCTAGTACCTCTACAACTAAGGCTATATCCACACAAAGACAAACCGCGTATGTTTTCAGAAACTTTCTTTGTAAGCTCGAAGCCGGCTCAGTAAACGTGTGCGTCCAACTTTTGTGGAATGTAAACGGTGAAAATGAAACTGATTCAAGGATTTAGGATCTACAGAAGAGACGAGGAGGCGAGTTTATTCTTCAGACGTAACGGGACTAAAGCAGGAAAACCCGTCAGCGACTTTTACTGTCAGTCCAAAAATACAGACTGACTCGGAACGTGTTTTTCTACTTGTCACCTGTGGCTTGTGGACGGCAGTGGAACAAAGAGGAGCGGAGTAAAACCATGGTCAAGTCAAGGTCAACTTTATTTCTATAGCACATTTACAACAACCACGGCTGCCCAAAGTGCTTCACAACACAAACAGATGATAAAAACTATGAATACAAATACAAACAAGGCATAATAAACTTTACGTCAAAATCAATTTAAACAAAAATACAATGGAGAAACAGTTGAACATATTAAAAAGCCTGTGTAAAGAGGTGGGTTTTAAGGGAGGACTTAAAACTGCTTAGGGTCGGGGCCAAACGGATGTTGAGGGGCAGACCGTTCCACAGTCGGGGGGCAGCAGCGGAAAAGGCTCCGTCTCCTCTGGTTTTCATGTGCGTTTTGGGCACATCCAGAAGGAGCAGGTCAGATGAGCGAAGTGCTCTGGACGGGGCATGGACAGAGAGTAGCTCAGACAGATACAGAGGTGCCAAGCCATTTAAACATTTACATTACATTTTACAAGTACATTTTACAATCTCATTATAAGGTCAGTAGATTAGGTCAGTAGATCTGGTGCTGTGATGTCATCGTTTTAGTAAAAGTTGCAGAGACGTTGTAACAATGGTGTCACGTAAACAGCGTTTTGAGATCTTTCCACTCTGGGACCTAGTTTGGAGAATGTTCGTTTAAAGACCCCCAAAACGCCGGGCTCGTATGGACGATACACTGGATTGATAAAATATCAATCACAGGGCCTGTACCTACTGCTATTTCTACCAAGCAATTCTGTGAATGGAATTACATTATTTGATTTTATATATAGGCTATATTTGCATTTAAAAATCGGCAGTGTGGAAAATTGTCGTGACATTGCAGTGAAACATTCAACTGGGTGCTTAACCCCCGCCTGAACCAAGCACAGTTTGGCTTTACCAAAAAAAAGTGACAAAAAAACAAAAAAGCGTCTAAAATGCAATTAAAATATAGTGTAGAGCAGGGGTCACCAACCTTATTTCAGCTGAGGGCTACTTTAAGAGCATTAAGTTGTTCGAGGGCTACCAGTTAAAAACAAATCCTAAAGACTTAAACGTACACTGTTCACTTATAGGATATTGACCCCATATTAAATATTAAAATAGCTTTATTTTAAACTCATACTGAGTCACAAGAACCGAAATAGTAATTTTAAGAATTAGATTCAAGAAAATGAAGTGTTTTACACTTTAGAAAAAGTCCCAAGGGCTACTGGACATGCCCCAAAGGGCCCCTGGGTGCCCGCGGGCACCACGTTGGTGACCCCTGGTGTAGAGTATACAATATAGTGCCCCTTTTTATCCGCTTGACTACACTTGGATCGTGTAACTGCTATGTAACTGTATTTAAATAGTGAAAACGTGGAAGAGCTTGGTTGCTTCTAACTTCAACCCGTTTGGCCCCATAGAGGAGAGGCTAAATGCTAGCAAAATGCTAACGGATTTTGTGTGACTGAGCGCAAGCGTCAAGACCAGACAGGTACGCATCAACTCGTCTAAGCTCAGGTAAGAACATATCTCAGTATGGAAAAACGGTGGCCTTTAAAGGGACAGTGTGCCAAAAATGGTCAACCTATTAATACACATTACACTGACATTGGAAAATGTAAATAAAATATATATATTATATAAACCAAATCAAATTGAGTGAACTCGTAATTGGCCAAACTTTATTGAAACAACAAAACACAGCAAAACGTTGCCCGGCCCTAACTTCTACTGCGGCTGCTACCATTTACTACTAACAAGGTAGCAGTGGCTCAGTGGATAGAGCACTCGTCCGCAAATATAAAAGGCGACTTGATCTAGACCAATGGTGCCCAAAGTGGGGCCCGCCGAAACAATTCTGACCTACTTTTTGCGCTGCGTGTGGTTAATACTAACTCTTCCATTCATTCTCAATGGTAAATATGGATGCAGTACACTTTATGACCACCAGCGTCAAATTGGGGGCGCTGTTTCACTCCTTTCGCAAAGTTAAGGAAACTGTTGTGGTGTCTTGGTATTTATCGATCACAGAGCGTTGTAGCATCAACTTTCACAGTTTTCCAACGTTTATTGCAAAGGCTGTTACATCAACAACAGTTTATTTTAAAAATCGACTTATAAAAGAATTGATGCTGAACTGACATTTTCAAAATAATTTAATGTGGCATTTTCTTTGAGTGAACGAGTGAGGTCAAGTTACTCTAGGTGCTGTAGGTACAGGTGTTTTTATTTTTTTGCACTAAATTGCTGCAATTGTTGAATTTGTTTTACAAAAATTAGTAGTAGTTTTGCCATAATTACCATTTGTTTTAATATAGCATGTTATTTGCATAGATAGAATCAAATGCAAATCTAGGCTATCTAAAAAAAAAAAAAAAAGAGTAAATAAAAAAAGTAACTTTATAATTTGCAGTTATATGTGTGTTTCGTGCTTGACATCGCCGTGTTTGGTCCGCGACTCACAGGCACTTTTTAATTTTGGCCCTCGGAGACAAAAAGTTTGGGCACCCCTGATCTAGACTTTGACACCTATATGTCGTCCACGAAATGGTAAAGCAAATGCGAACATCCAGAAAGGCGCGTTGTGCAGTCAGAAATGTTAAAAAGGGACTATCGTTTGACTTTCTGCATTGCTGGAAACCAATTAGCACATTCTGAGCTTTTGAATATTTTCCCAAGGTCTCGTTTTCGCGCAACTTTAACAGTTTGTGACTTTTTAAAGTATAAAACATTTGAGGCAACTTTGAATCACAGATGGACGCCCGAAACTGTCCAAACTGTCAGTGAAGTCGGTAAAGTAGGACAGAGCAGCATGGGTGGGCGTTCAAAATCAAAACTTCTTAGGGACATTTTAATTTATGCTCATTTTGATGACAAAGTTCTGCATCCGCTGAAGAAAACTATACCTGCTTGTGTGCCTCTGTCACTACGAATAGAAAGTTGTATCATAGACTGTGTATTGACGACGGACTATGTGAGGGCGAGTTCAGCGCGGGCTAACTGAAGCTTAATCATGCTAGCAGTTTGGCTGGGTTTTTGGAGCCAAGCATGGGTTTAAATTAGAGGTTGACCAAAAGTGATCGAGATTTCCCGTTTTTTGCATTGGAAAGAGCACAGTCAGAGCTTTAATATGAGTAACTTCTTAATAACTTCTTAGTAACTTCTTAGTAACTTCTGTTTATAATTTCGGAACCATAAGAGATAGAGACTTACCGTTTTTTTGTTTTGGAATGTGCTGATTTTTGTCTTTCAAACATGCTCCCTTTAAAGTACCTACAAAACATAAACAAATCAGCCCCACTAAAGCGCCCCCTGCTGTTTAGGAGCATCATACACAGGATTATAGACTATAAAAATATCGGCATATCGGCATTGGCCAACAAAAATCCCCCAAAATCGGCATTGGACTTGGAAAATCCCATATCGGTCGACCTCTAGTTTAACTGACTTGATTTGATTTCACTCATTTAAACTTTTTTCCTGATCGGATCGAGTTTATTTCGCTTATTTGATGACATTTCAGGCTGGTTCCAAGGCGATCTTTCTTGAAAATAAGAGAGTAAAACTGCCAAAGGGACAAGTGCTATTTTTCTTACCACCCTGGCAGATAAATCAACCTGAAATAAAGACAAATGGATCAAATCGAGTCAGAAACATCTCAGAACAAGTGGAGTAATCGAGGTCAAATGCCCAACTAAATCTTAACCAGTCAAAATATCTCAAATGTAAAAAATGCTGCTCAATTTAAACTAATCTAGATTAGTTTCTACTTTTTTTGGAGTGCAGAATAGTATAGTGTCGTGAGCGTTAAAGTGATAGTTTGTATGTTTCCCATCTCGGAATCTAATCAGAATCCCTGGGAGCCAACACTTTGACCAATGAGAGGGGCTTTCCTGTGAACCGGAAAACAGGAAAACTGTCAGGTCCAATCAGGAGAGAAGGGGGAGGGCGTTTCATCATTTAATTTTGAGATTTTTGTTCCCGATCTCCTCCTTTTGCAAACTAGACGGTAGGGTTGGGCGATGTCCCCTTAATTGGCCGTTGACGATGTTTACAGTGAACCATCGTGATGGACGATGATATCGTCCATTTCTCATTATAAGCATTTTTTTTTAAGACATTTGCATAGCCTATATATGCTGCATATTACTATGTATGTTAGGAAAACGTGAGATTGCAGCATAAATGGATCTAAACTAAACATGATTTGAACAGAGTCACGGAACACGACTTTTGCAAAAGAAATGTGTTAAAACTTGTGCGCAAAGTCTGAGAGGAGAACGACTTATTCAGAGCGTGAACTCAAGGCTCTTATCACACTAATACAAATGTAAATCGGAGCTTATTATTTGCATTTGCTCAGTTTTAACGTAATGTTTAAGAAACAGTGGGTGAACGGGACAATATTTTGAAGTTTGCGTCGTAGCTACATGTTTGAAGCCGCTCCACGCGCCGCCCGGTCCGTGAGCTCGTAACCCCTTAACTCCTGCTGCACCGCGCCTTTCTCTCTCCTCTCTCTTTCCTCTCTCGGTCCTTCGTGAGAATAGTCCACGCGCTCAGCTAGCTCCGATGTGAGAGCCATCTCATTTTAAAACGGTTTAAGTTTCAATACGCAGCAAAGCAAAACAAAACCACGCGCTGTTAAACTCTGAGCTGCAGAGAGAGAGAGAGCCCCGCGCGTCATAAACAGAGCAGCTGCGTCTTTACGTTAATAATTACGGCCAACACATCATGGCTTCTGGCAGGCTACTGACGCTAGCGTGCATATTAGTTACATCAGTGATTTAATTTACAGTGCAATCCCTGAAAAGTTTGTAGGTTTGCAAGGCCTACAGAAGACCAGTGCGTGTTTTTGACTGGAGGGGGCGTGGCATCACGATGGTGGCTCTCCATCGTGATGTTGCTCATCCATCGCCGATGGACGATGACATCGTCCATCGGCACAACCCTACTAGACGGGGCACAGTCACAAGGGGAAACTCTGAAATTAGAAAGGAAACAATTCTTTTCTAATTTCAGACTTTCTCTACTCACTTTGCAATCTTACAGACTGTCGCTTAAAGAGAAATGCATGGAGGTCAGAATGCCAAGCTTGTGGTCAATTGGCTTGTTGCACAATGTGGCTACGCTAGTTCCTGTGAGCTGAAGTTGTAGGCGCTAGTACTTCCTGTCCGTATTAATTTCCATTAAGATTGGCTTAGACCCGTTCGAATCATCTTTTGTTTCCAAGAGATTCTGTTGTAGACAGTGAGTTCCTGGTAGATGATCACTTCCTGCAGGTCAACAACTTGCTGTACAGTGTAAATAATTCAGTGGAGGAGACGTCTATGTTTATAAGGATCAGTGAGTTTGTCTTGAAGCTAAAGGCTAACATTCATTTCATGCATTGTAACATTTGAAATAGTGTCTCAAATATAAACTAATCTACACATAAACCATCTTGTCCTACTTTAATTATTATTTCATTATTACTATCAATCCTTTATGATCACAGGTGTCTCCTCTGAACTTGTTACATCCTACGTCAAGATTTGAACACACAGTAAATGATCATGTACCAGGAACTCACTGCCCACCACGTAATCTTTAGACAATATGATCATTGTTCCAGCAGGTTTGAGCTAATCTGTATAGGAAAAGAATACAGACAGGAACTACTGGCGTTCACAACTTCAGGTCACAGGAACTAGCGTAGCCATACCGTGCAACTAGCCAATTATTTGTATTTCTATCATGGCAACAGTACATCAACAGAGCCATGCGAGTGGCAAGTCTGCACTATTATTTGACTTGACGCTCAGCGCGGAATGTTGAGACGTCTATTTAGAAAGAAGAGGAAAGTATGTGCACACTCTTTAAGTCTCTGTGCAGCTGGTTTATCAGGCCTATCCCTTTTCACTATATTTATATTGTCCTCAAACAGCATTTCACAGAACTGGTGTGCCATTTTAAAGAACGCCAAACCTATTTGCGGTTTAAACAAAGAGAAGGAACTGCCCTGTGTAATTATGTCATAACTATTTCTCTTAAGTGCCCTAACGTACAGGAAAACAGATAAGATATTTATAAGAAAAGGGACACGCCTGACTGTCGTCACTCTCCCAGCTCGTTGTAAACTTTCGTTTTTGATGCAGTGAGTCATTGCAGGTTGTGTGCTTGAAGTCTTTGTGTGTTCTGTCCTTGAGGAGCCTGAGTAGCTGCCATTCAGGTTCACTCATTTACCTGCTTAAGACTTTACCTCGTGTTGTAACACCACTAAAAGTCAAGGGAGCAAACATTTCAAAGGGTCTTTATCTCTATCAAAACGACTATAATTATCTGTTATGTTGCGTCTTGTGGTGGTACTGCCCGGTTTGAACATTCACTACTTCAATGCCCCGCGATATTTTTAGGTGGGACATGGGCTGAAAAGTTAGAGAAACAATGGTCTATATCATGCAAAATATGGATGTAAAGACAAAGCGGGTTTACAGTTATCGCGCTTAATAAAGCAGTACTAAGTAACTCTTCCCCCTAGAGGCCATAAGCGCAACTGCAGGTGTAGCAAGTTACGATTTTTTAACGTATTAATCGTCTTGGAGAGTAAATACTACACTGACAGGAAAGACAAAGGGAGAGAGGGTTACTGTGCATCCAATTATACAATGGAAATATTTTTTTTTACTCAAACTTGGCTGTAAATACTGTTTAAAGTGACGTTAGCTGGCAGTTAGCTTTGCCCATTAGCATGTTAGCTTCTTCTTCGTGATTCCATTAGTGTGTATTGCTTTCTCCGGACCGGTGGCAGTCAAGTTGCAAACATAGTTTTCTGGCCAGAGACACCAGGGGGAGATGAAAGACCCTCCAATCATCCCATAAACACTTGTATTACCCCCACAGGGACTACGGGAGGATTTATTAAGGTAAACATGTTACTTAGTACTGCTTTAAAGCTCACAGTGAGTTGATCGCAAGAATTTTCGGACCCACGGTCTCATGAGCCGCGGGGCATTTGTATTTGAGTGCTCGACTGTGCCGCTCACCAGTAAAGACTGACGAATCAGCGTCCAAAACACATTAAGTCGGTGGCAGATACAATAATCCAATACAATAATGTGCAGTGAGGAAATCTTATCCACTTTGGCAAGAGGATTGCACAACGTTGCCAGAAGAAGAGTCCCAAAAGAACCATGCGTGTGCAATGCAGCTGTTACCATGTTGCGGTAAAGACAAAACTGTGAGTGTATAGAAATCAGCGGAATCAGCGCGAATTCAAGACACACAGATCAGAAAGCCTAAAATATCTTTTTAAAACATTCACACTGATTTTCTTCCAGTAGATATGGCTAATAATACTAACTATTCTTATATAATCATAATTCATTTAAATTCATTTTTACGAAGTAAGGGTTAAAGCAAAAAGATTAAAGATGGCATATAACAACCGTTAAAGGCACACTGTGTAACATTTTGGACTCTACTGTTGCCATCAACACAAAACATGCTCTCAATGACCAGCTCGACACCGAAAATGCAATTTTTTCAGTGGATAATCAAGAATGGATCTGGATGAGGACCAAACGTGTTTAACTTTCAATTCTGCTGACTGTAGTCGACATCTCCATGGAGACGAGCTGGAGACGTACCCACACTGCAAAAAATAATTAACTAGATCAGTATAAACATCTCAATTTGAGCATAATAATCCAAATTTTAGCTGTTTTGACTAGTTAAGAAGTTCTTGGGCATTTGTCCTAGATTATTTCACTTGTTCTGAGATGTTTCTGACTCGTTTCGATACATTTCGTTCTTATTTCAGGTCATTTTCTTTGCCAATGGGGTAAGAAAATTGGTCTTATCTCATTGGCAATTTGACTTTCATATTTCAAGCGAGATTTACCCTAGAACTGGTCTGAAATGTCCTCAAACAAGCAAAGTAAACTTGGTCCGATCAGGAAAAGTGTCTAAATGAGTGAAAAACGCTCAAAACAAGATATATTTCCCCATTTCAAGTCATTTAAGACAATGCTTGATATTTACTTTTTGTAGTGCACTCCCGGTAAAGTTCTAGTCATGTTTTAGCAAAAGCACATGTTGGTTTTAATGGTGAAAATATCCCTCGTAAAATAAATGCTTGTATTTCAATTGTGCTTATTGGGTGAAATCTTGCGTGGTGTGGCTTTAAATGAAGATTAAAATGTACGTATGTTTCTTTATTGCGAACATTTAGACGAAATTCTCAGTATTGTCTTTCTCAACTACACTTATTGTGAATAATCGTGACTTAACATTTTGAATCATGAGCTTTTAACTGCGTTGTATTTCATTTCCACTCCAAAAACGTGCCCCTGCACTGTGTTGTTTTGCTTCGTCCATGTATTTCTGAATAATAAATCTTTCTTGCTCCGCCCAGTCCTCGAAAATGACAGGTGACCTCTGGTATTTATTACTGTACAGATTTAATTGCACGCTCCAGATTCCTTCTCCGTTCCAGGAATCGTCTCTTGATTATGTTCTTTGAAACAGAATGATGTTTGGTATGGGGTGTTATTGTACAGTAAAAATTGTCCAAAAAAAAGCAGCTATAGATAAGGAAACAGGAAAGGAACCGATAGCCTCTCACAGACCATATTTCTGAGCGTGAAAGAGCAGAGATACAGTATTAATCACAGGATATTTGCCCAGTTAGAGGTAATGTTTTTCGTAGGGTAATTAACTGCCAAACAAACAATGTGAAGCAATTTTTCTAGCTGCAACATAGGTCACCTCCCGCTTCATGCTGTCCACACTTTCTGTGCATCCAGGAGTTTTTGTCTCTCGGATAAACATCCATGCCCCGGGACATTATTGTAGCCACCCTGCACTTGCCAACAAGAATTTCAAAAACATTGCGTGCACAGAGCGGATTCAGTGAGTCGCGTTCGAGGACGGAGATTGCATGTTTGATTGATTGACTGTATATTCCTAATTCAATGTACATATACACATGACTATTTTTTTTGTGCAGCTTTCATGACATTTTACCGTTCTTTCATATTAGGAATGGGACGATAAACAATATTATTGTTAATCGCGATCAAAAATGAGGCAGTATATCAATCGCCACATTTTTATTATTATTTTGATCTCTCGCTAGAACAGGGGTGCCCAAACTTTTTATCTCTGAGGGCCAAAATGAAAAAGTGCCTGAGGGCCACGGCCAAACACGGCGATGTCAAGTGTGAAACACATAAAACTGCATATAATAATAGTTACTTTATTTTCCTTTGTGGTGTACATTTGCATTTTATTCTATCTATGCAAATAACATGCTACATTAAAACAAATGTTATCCATCCATCCATTTTCTTCCGCTTGAGGACATGTTGATGGAGTAAACTTAAAGTAAACGTTTGTAGGAGGCTCTTTGTGCTAATTCTGCTTTCTGATTGGACGAGACAAAGACAGATATTTATGAAATTTATAATGTACAAAACACTGCAGACCCTCACTTTAAAAACAAAGTAGGTTTTCATCCAAAATACATAATTTTCATGTCTTTTTTGCTCTATTTTAGTCTGCGTTTGCTAGAAAACGATTAATCGATTACTGAAATAGTTGACAACTATTTTAGTAATCGATTAGTTGTCGATTATTCGATTAGTTGTTTCAGCCCTAGACTTAAGTCAGCAGTATTTAAGATTTCAGTCGGTTAGTTCCTCATCCAAATCCATTCTTTGATGACCCACTGCAGAAACAGCATTTTTTGTGGAGCTCCTCATGAGCTGCATGTTTTCTATTGATGACAGCAGTATAGCCCAAAATGTTACACAGTGTGCCTTTAAATACTTCCTTTATGTCTCACTCAATATGACATTTACAGCAGACAATGAAGAGGAATATTAAATAATTGCCCGATCCCGATCATTTCTGCAGTTTCGGCGCAATGGAAAGAATCTGCAAGAAGTATCACTTACCCTGCGTCTTTATTATGCATAAAGCTGCTTCAGACTTTCACAAATGTTCAGAAAGGTCTCACATTCTAGCAATTGTTTAATTCATTTTGCAATTAAACGTACAAGCTAAAGATACTTCTTTTAAGTGAAACAGGTTGTTGTCGGTTCAAAGAGGTAAGTGTAAGCACAAGGAGATCCCTCTTAAGTCCGTGTGAACTGTTCACGCTGCACTTTCGGATGAACTCGTCACAGTGGTTTTTGTGCTGACTCCACCGACTGGAGAATCTCACAGCCGAATTTCAAACAACTTCCAACCCCCCCCCGGCTTTCTTCGGGATTTCGCCGCCTTACCTCAGCCTCGGTCTGTCTCTCTCTGTCTCTCTCAAACAGTACAACAATATAAAATGGTTCTATTCAAAGTTGATCTCCATCCCCATCAAAACAAGCCTCTGCTGGGCACATCCTTTACCACGCGTTTCTCTGCTGCTTGTTACAGTAAAAAGACGGCACGCGTGTGGAGCCGCACATGACCAAATGCACACGGGAGCGACACTAATTGGAGCTCAGAGCGCCAGAACTGACACGTCAACCGCACACAGTCGCAATCAGGAAGGCCAAAGTTCTCACCGTGAACTGCACTCAAACAGCTGCTCCCCCACACTGGTCGTCGGATTCTTGTCCCGTTGCAACGAGTCGTGGAATAAGTGGGAATATTCTGATAATATCCTTAGAATCCACTGGTGTTGGCAAGTTTCACGGGGCTTTGAGAGACCGCGGTTGTGGTACGTGCAAACGAAAACCTCACATAGATAGACCTCGGACTATTGGGTTAGTGTGAGGGCTTGGGGGCGAGCTGGATTTAGTCTCAAACGGTGTGTGTAAAGCCATGGTTGCACTGTGGGGACCTCTTGCAGGTCTTGGTGTTGTTTCAGGTCCCTGGACAGGTTTTTTGTTTGTATTTGTATCATTTATGAATTTTCCACCTTTAAAGCAGTACTAAGTAACTCTTCCCCCTAGAGGCCATAAGCGCAACTGCAGGTGTAGTAGCAAGTTACGATTTTTTAACTTATTAATTGTCTTGGAGAGTAAATACTCACAGGAAAGGCGAAGGGAGAGAGGGTTACTGTGCATCCAATTATACAATGGAAATATTTTTTTTTCACTCAAACTTGGCTGTAAATACTGTTTAAAGTGACGTTAGCCCGCAGTTAGCTTTGCCCGTTAGCCCCTTTGCCTGTTAGCTTCTTCTTCGTGATTACATTAGTGTGTATTGCTTTCTCCGGACCGGTGGCAGTCAAGTTGCAAACATGGTTTTCTGGCCAGAGACACCAGGGGGAGATGAAAGACCCTCCAATCATCCCATAAACACTTGTATTACCCCCACAGGGACTACGGAACGGATTTATTAAGGTAAACACGTTACTTAGTACTGCTTTAAAGTGTGATCTAGATGTCTTCGGTAGGGCTGTCAATGGCTGTCTTGGTCGACCGAAAACATGATTAGTCGACTAAAAGGGGGTGTGGCATGGCACTGACAAAACAACAACTTTTCTGACCCAAACTCCTGGAATTATATCCCAAACTCATAAAACATAAAACGTGCAACTACTTTTTATACATAGAAGCAACGTAAACGGTGCATTTATGTGTAAAAAGTCACATTAATCTCACCTTTGCCTTTAATCTCAGACTCCAGCTCTCTCACTCCTGCATCTGCTGCTGTACGTGTGCTGTCCGTACATCCATATAATCCAAATAAAGTGGTAGATCCATCATCGTCCCTGTTCTCAAATGTCCTCCGGGTGTTTTGCCGTAATGTAAACGCGAGCCATGTGCTTTATTGTGAAAGGCTCCGCCCACGTGGTTCCGTGTGACGTCCTCTCCGTCCTCTCAGGCCGCTTCTTTTCTTCGACTTTTGCGCCGCACGGTGTAGTGATGAATCGGTTCACGTTACGCAGAGCTCCTCGTCTTATTTACGTCGGAAAAGCCAGAATGAAGAGAAGAAAGACACCGCGGGTCCATGAGCTGTGCCTGACGGGTCACTTTCGCTTTCGTTCTCCCGTGTGCTTTAGAGCCGCTGAGTAAAGACAGGCGTCAGACTCACGTGAGGTCTATTTCACTGTAGAACCAGGGTATTAGAGGTTTTAACAACTGCAGAACTCTGGCCTATTGAAGGCAACATCTCACCAAGACACAGAGCCACTGATCTCAGCGCACGCAGAAGAGGCCTCTCCCATCCTCATCTCTCTCCACAAAGTTTATTTTTTTGGTAAAAGATAAGGTAAAAGATAGCCCTGCCACAGGCCTCTGGTGATATGTAAATAAAGAGCATCTGAATTGTTGCAAAAGAGCGGGCATTTTAGTCGACCAATCACAATCTTGGTCGACCACGACAACATTGACCATTTAGTCCTAGAATGGTTTTTGTTTCTGTTCTGAAACAAAAACGCCCTGAATCAGCTGGTCAAGTGGTCAAGTAAAGTCATTGGCCAGCCTCAGACCAGTTTGGACTTTCTGCTTGATAGACAGTTAGAGAGGACGGCACGAAGCATCGTCAAAGACTCAGAGCATCCTTTGCACTCAGAGTTTCGATCGCTTCCGTCTGGGCGTCGGTTTTTGATGCCAATAAGCCACACAAACCGTTTTAAGAAAAGCTTTGTTCCCGCTGCCCTTTCCTTTATGAACAAGACGGGATCAAATTCCCCTGACACGGCTTTTCATCTTTGTTACTTTCAAGTGGCTTAAACTTCAGTTGTGTCTGTACCAAACAAGTTTTATATTTAAATATGTGTGATGTTTTATCTTTGTATAATGTGTTTTAATGTGTCGACCAGTTCTCAGAATTGCAAGACGAATTTACCCACGGGTACAAATAAATTAACCTAACCTAACCTAGGCAAGGCAAGGCAACTTTATTTATACCGCGCATTTCGTACACAAGGCAACTCAATGCGCCTAGTTGACTAATAAAGTCGGCAGCCCTAGTCTTCAGACACATGCCACCATTTTAGTGTCAGTGTTGTTTTTGAAAGCCCTCTTGGTCTTTTGGGCAAAAATGCTTTTAGTTTTAGTCAAGTATTAGAATCATATTTCAGCAAATTCATTTCTGTGGACATGCTAAGTTATTGTACATGTGGATGAAGGTTGACTGGCTGCCCGGCACTGGCAGAAGTGTCACAGTGAGGCTTTTCCCCAAAAAAGGGGGCCGCTCTCCTCACGATTTGATGCGCGCTTCGAGATTCTTTTATCAACAGCGGCGTCTACAATTCGTTCATCAGCGTGCCTTCTGCCTTCATGCTGCTACAGTATTTAACTGGGTGAAAAAAGAAACCGTTCTGCGAAAAGATAATGTCCCAGTTTGATCACAGTCAGCCGCACGCTCAGACCACGGATAATTGAACGCTGAGCCGGAGAGACGTCCCAGGACTGAAGAGGGACTGTTTCTACGAACCTTTTCTGCCTAATATCTCATCTAAGACGGAAAACCTGTCTATCAATGACTGGATACAGTATATAATAACGATATACTGTAATTACGAATGCAGTTGTAACAGTAGCTTAGCCCATTGCCACCAGCAGTCCTGAATGTAGGGTATTTAGATTAAAACTCTTGATATTTGGATTGTTTGAAAGTTGCTTGTGCCTGTTTTTTCTCTCTGTCTTGCCGCCTTCATTTCTCTAATTACTTCTTGGCGTGTCAGAAGTGGTGTAAAAAACATCTTCACCCGCGCGTCTTCCTCTCGTATCCAGGTTATTTGTGATCCGAGCCTCTCTCTCTGGGACCCGTTCCCCGCTGCCTCTCAACCCCTTTCTTCCCGACATACTTTTATTTGTGTTCCTTTACTTTTGATTTTTTTTTCTAAATTCCCAAACGTACGCTCGCACATACACGCTTCCCCCCCGCTCAGATCGGGAGCGCATTTGCATACAGGAAGTCTGGGGGAGTGAGTTCAGTCGGGCTCCTTCAGTCGTGTGTTGAGGTGGTAAACCCAGCATTTTCCAAAATAATTAGGCAATAATGATGATAATAATGTTGTCATAGCAGCAGTGCAATTGGCTTGTTTGCACGGTGTGGCTATGCTAGTTCCTCTGACCTGAAGGTGTGAGCGCCTGGACTTCCTGTCTGTTTTCTTTTCCTGGAATAATAATCAGATTTTCCAAAGATTTTGTCGTGGGCGGTGAGTTCCCGGTGGATGATCATTTATGGTGTGTTCAAATCATGATGAACAAGTTCAGATCAGAGACACCTGTGATCATGAAAGATAGATAGTTTGTCTTGAAAAGCAACAATGACAAAAATGTGGCAAAAAAATGACCAAAAAAATACAAAAAATTGACAAAAATGTGATAAAAATTTGACGAAAGAATGAAGAAAAAAAAATGACAATAATGTGATAAAATGTGACAAAAATGTGATAAAAAATTGACAAAAAAGGGACGAAAAATTGATGAAAAAGTGGCAAAAATGTCACAAGAAATTGACAAAAAATTGACGAAAAATGACAAAAATGTGACAAAAATGTGATAAAAATTTGACAAAAAAATGGCAAAAATGTGACAAAAAAAATTACAAAAATTTAATATTATGTCAGTGCCCTCTGCTGGACACATGTGGAACTCTTTCCTTTTTTTTTTTTAAATGTAAGGCCCCCTAGTGGCTAGAATGAGCATTCTGGTTATTCTTGAAAAAAAATCATAACTCACAGGAATGGGCTTGCTTGTTTTGTTTTTTTTGTTTTTTGTTTTTTAATTTTTTGGGAATGTTGGGAACATTTGTGGTCGGTAAAAATGCAGTAAATTTAGTCGGCTGGGATCATACTATTGTGTTGTGTATGATACGTCTGCAATACAATACAAATCATTCTGATATCGATTACAACATCTTGAAAAGCACAAATGGCAAAAGCATTTTAAAAGTCTGGCCTCTTTGGTTTAATCCAATCGGCACCAAATTAGATTGAACAAAATCATCATCTTTAAGTCAAAAACTACACGCATAGATACAGACGGCATCTCGTCACAGAAGAGGGCGTGGCTTCGCCAAGGGGGACAATAGAATCTTTTGGGAAACTTTACTCTTTTCAGCCATTTTCTGGTAGAATATGAACTCATTTATCACACATAAATAGAGTCAAGTGTAAATCGGGCCCATTTGGATATTTTCTCACAGCAGATTGTTCAGTAGAAGTGAAAAAACTGCAGTTGTAGCAAGCGCTAGCTAACCGTTAGCATTAGCCCGATGCTAACATGTAGCATCAAGTTAGCATTCTCCGTTATTTATGTATTTATGGGCTGTTGAACCACTTTGCTCCTCTCCATGTCTTTGTATCATTATTTAGTAGAAACTATGTTCATATTTCAGCATTTGTTAAAGTAGTTTTTGAATAATTAGAGAAAGTTTACATTTTTTCAAAATTGTTTTCCCCCTTAACTGTTTTCAAAAATGACCATATATGGGCGATTCCAGAGATGCCGTCTGTATCTATCACAACAAAGACGTATTGCGGTATATCGCATAACAATATTTTGTCTGTTTTTCTTTCACAGATGCTTCTCGTATAAAGTGTAGATTTATGGCGGCAAAGAAATGTACTAGATTTTTTTTTTTTATTACCTCGACTTCAGCGATACAAAACAATAATTGATCAATCTGTGATATAACAAGCTCAGGAGTGGCTGCTTTGTTACTAATTTGGTCTTACATCAACGGGTGCCCACAGGTGGCCCCCAGACTAATATTCGTCAGCCCTCAGACTTCTTGCTGAGTTGGCACACATTGGCACATATGGCACTATTTACACCTCAAAATGTGGCCGCCGATGAAAAAAAAAAAAAAGGAAGCCTGGACACCTCTTTGTTACATAATAATGAAAACGAATACTTTTTGGTTTGGCAGCCATTACGCTGTAGAAGTGTCCTTGTTGCTGAGTACCACTGTGCGCTTGGTCAGAGGTTAAGTCCCGCTGTTTCCAGGAAATGGCGTCCGGCTCCGGGAATTCCTGGTGCATTTTCGATTTTCTGTTGAAACGTTTTTCATTATTGAACACAAGTTTGTCGTTCTGACCTCCAGGTGTTTGTCTTAACGTGCACGTCATCCTTATTTTTTGGTTCAGTTCTAGAATTTGAAGGAATATTGAATTGCTAGCATGAACGAGCTTCAGTTAGCCCGCACAGTCCATTCTTATTATACAGTCTATGTTTGTAACCTAGTGTGTGTAGGCCCTCAAGTTGGAGATCTTTACCAAACAGGGCGAAACTTTCTCCGTTGTCAAAGTCCGTTCAGGTCCGGGCACCCTTTCAAGATAGATAGTGCCTTCTGCCTTGTAGTTCTCCTCCCAAATTTTTCATTTGAGGTTATTTTTATCTTCAGCGCCTCATTATCCTCTGAGCTTTTATTTCCATGAACTAAGCCCCCTGTTGGACCATTAATTGGTTTCTGGGAGAGTTTAGCCTCTTTATTTTATGAGTCCACTCTAATATCCAGGCTTTAATATCCTCCACAGTTAGGGTGTGGGCTTATTACTTTGTCGAATGAACGCACGTTAGGGCTACACGATACAGTATAACAAAGTATTAAGAAGTAATTGTCGTCACAATAACCGTATCGCAAGAAACTAAAGAGTCAACATTTTTGCTAGCAAGTGCAAAAGTTCGGTTTTAGTTCAGATTTTTTCCTGACTTTAGCCTTCTTCTCTTTGGCTCTACTTTAAAAAAAAAAAGATACAATTTGACGATGGCAACAATTGGCAAAATTGTTGCCATCGTCATGTTTTGGGTAACAGTTAGCACTCCCGCCACGGCAACAGCAATCTCAATCTGATCTTTAAGTTCCATTGGAATGCGAAATAAAGTGATGACATCATAACTTCACTGCCTGGTCCAATGGAATTTAAAGATGCATTATTAAACTTTTTGTGTGAAAAAACAACTACTTAATATTAGTTTGTAATTGGTGGTTGTATGGATGGTTAGCACGACGCCTTTTCTTTTCCAGGATCAATTGTTTTTTTAAGGTTTCTGGCAGGTTCTCTTATGGAATGTCCACGTGACCAAGTTACCGTTTTGCATAAAAAGTTCCATAATGCTCTTTTAAAGTGCATATGACACAATGTTTGCTTAAAGGGACTAGATGCAAGTTCGCCATTTTATACTCACTACTGCCACCTCAGGCCATATGGGTAACTGCACCTTCTATATTAAGCTCGTGCATGACAGCCATTCGGGCCGAAGTGACACATTTTTGAGTGACCGCACAGGATTTTAGAGGCAGTTGTGGTGAACAGGTCTGAGCTCATTCTACACATTAGGACATGGCTGGAACATGTAGGGGGAGGAAAATACTTAATTTTAACATTTTTAAACTCCTTATAGTCCCTTTAAACACAGTTAACACAAGTATATTTGACACACTGAGTGCCAAAATTATTATATATATATATATATATATATTATTATATTCTTTATTACGAAACTAGACACTCTGATGCACCTTATGTGTGATTTTGGTAGCTCTGTGATGAACAGAAGTGAAATAAATGATGATTAAAAACTTGTGAAGAGTCAGGATCTGGACATTTCAATTATTATTTTGTTTCTTTTCTCTTTTTTTTTGTCCGAGGGGCCGTGGTGTTGGGTTTTTAACAACTCTCTCGCTCTCTCGCACGCGTTTGACAAAGCAGATCGAAACAGTTGAGATTTTAACATTTCTCTGAGTTTTAAATGGTTAAAATTGATCCAAGGACGGCTGAGAAACATCCTGTTAAAGTCTTCAATCCGAGAACCAGGCTGTTTAAATGCACACGCCATAAAAAGCAATTGATCTGCGGCAACACGCAGTGTTTCAAAACGTGTCAATAATGTTGTCCGTGAAAATTGACTTGAAATATTGAAATTTAAATATTGACGGAAATATTTAGGCATTTGCCTCTTTCCATAACGTTAGTGTCCGTCCAGAGAGGATAGAAGAGGAGAGAGTTGGAGAGAGGAGTTAATCAGAAAGGAGAGTGTTTCATAAAATCTCCAAATCTCGAAAAAAATCAATGATTTTGATCAAAACTGGCTTCTGTTTAGCTTAGATTTCTCAGGAGCCGAGGCACGTAGAATTAAACTGTTTTCACCTATGGAGAGCTTAGAGTCTCAGCTTTCATGTGTCTATAGCACGCTGTGGTGCTACAAATATCATAAAAAATGGTCTGGATTGTTGGCACTCAACAGCTAAATCCCCAAAGCAGCGCAGCACTTAATGAGTTAAGATTTTGCAACAACAACAAAAAGTTTGACTATTTTTGTGATGTTTGTAGTTTCGCTTCCTTATTGGACACTGACTTTTCTGTCATTAAATTGCTGCTTAAAATAAAATGATGACTATTACTTACACCCAACCTTAATCCGTCTAAATAAGTCATATTTTCAAAAGCTTTCAACCCTGTCATATGCACTTTAAGTCATATTCACTACACTATAAAGGGGTTTTGCTGATTTTGCAGAAACTGTTTGTTGATATTACGATAAAGTTTTTTTTTTTTTGGCTGTGTTTATCTCTGCAAACCTGTTATTCTTGTATTCTGTTCATACCCCCGTCTCCTCTCGAATGCTAATGCTCATGGATGCGTGCGCGCATTGACGGTGTGCGTGCTCCATACTTCGTGGGCATGTAGGCCAGGACCGGTGTTGACTTGGGGCCGTGGGTGGCACAAGCAGACGCAGAACCAAACAAAAGGAGCTCATTCTGAAAGCCTTTTGAACGCTCTCAGGCAGAGGTCCTGCTGGGATCAAGTCTTCCCTCAGCGTTTCATGTATTTTCGGAGACGCTTCTGTCAACAGACAACAACAGAGCGAGCGCAGAGGCAAGGGATCGGCGCTATTTGGGTAAAGGGAAAAATGTCTCCTGACTCACTTGTGCCTTTGATCTCTTACTTTTAGTTGAACAAGTCTTAAAAGGGTAATAACCACCTAAAATAATATTATTTTTTAGGTGCGCTGTTGTGACTATCCACGGGTCATATTGCTTCATGAGCACCATTTTGCCAACATTTGCGCAGTTAACAAGCCGCCTACTCCTGTTTTCAGAATTACATTAGCCTTTAGCCGTTAGCATTAGCCATTAGCATTAGCCTCAAGCGTTGCAGATTATCAAAGATCCCTGTTTTCGGCTGTTGTCCATCGACTAGGGACCACATTTTTTGGAATCGATACGATACCGATACCGTTGGGGTCATTTTCATCGATACCGATGCTGGTCATTTTATATGGGTGAATGTATTTCAATCAATATACATGTCTAAAACTGGTTATTTTATGCAATGAATTGGTCAATTAAACTTTAATATTACTTTAAATGGTTAATTAAAAAATCATAATGTAAAATTAAATACATAAACAACATTTTAAATCAGTTCAATCCTTTGCTGTTGTGGACTGTTTTGGCTCATCGTTTTGTGTTGATAATTGCTGACCCGCCTTCTTTTTACATATTATGCAAATTTGTATCAATACTTTTTTCTCAATATCGATACTTAAAAAGTAGCCGTTTGGTGTCGATATATCGATACTTTGGTATTAATCCACCCATCCCTACCACCGACCACAGTTGCATGATGTCAAAGTTAGGCATTCATTGTCAATTACTGATTTAAAAAGGTGTGAAAAGTGAAGTGGAATAGCCGGGTCACTGTTGGCCACTACGTATTGGTGACCAAATTCTTTTATTAACTCCAGGATTTTTCCTTTTTAGAACCGCTTAACTCCCCCTGAACAAAGCACATTTTCCCCAGTTTTGGCTTGACCCAAATCTTAAAGCTTCTTGGAAAAAAGTGTCAAAATAGCACAAAAAAAAACGAGGTTGAAAAAGTCCGAAAAAAGTGACAAAAAGATCAACAGAAAATGGTTACGAAAAAGCGACACAAATATGATGGAGAAAAGTGATGAAAATGCAGCAACAATGCGAGGGAAAAGAACCTTCCAGATCAGTTTTGTAGGTCTTAGCTTTCAAATGAGGCGTTTGCTCTGGCCTGTAGATGGTTAACTTTTAGACATGGGTAAAGCGGATAAGAGAAAATGCACTCGGTGAAGGTGGGGGTTAAGAGGTTAAAGCTTCACTTGTATACGGAATGTGCCTGGAATCTCAGAAATGTTTCCCAAGATTTATAGGAGAATTAGGGATCTACCGATGGTTGTAAGATAGTTGTACCTACACTACTGCATTGTTTAGATCGATTAAACATAATGAATAAAGATAATGCTTATAACTTTCTTTAGCATCGAAACTTGGTATCTAAAGAAAAAAAATGTGGGAACAGTTTTTGATATGATACCCAGATCTATGCTTTAGTAATGTATTAAGTCTGATGTTTTCTTTCTTTTCTGATGTTTTCGAAAATGCTTTTAGTTTTAGTCACTTAGTCATTTCTAAATATGATAGTTTCAGTCAGTTTCATTATAAAAAAGTAATAATTCATTTTGAAGTATTGGAGATTGGGATGAATGTAATGATAACCTTTTTGCTTGAACTTTACCCATTTTTGTCTCGTCTCGTCTCAATGAGGTAAACTCATAAACGTCTCGTCATGTTTTAGCCTTTTTTAACTCGTCATCATTACGTTGTTATTAAAAAAAGGTCAACAAAATGATATTATCGTCTTCGTTGACGAAAAACGACCCTGGTCTACACCCAGTTCATGTGGAATTTTGCCCTATTTAGATCTATTTTAGAACCTTTTTAGACCCAGAGAGACTAGGATGTAAAAATAAATATTAAGTCTAAGAATTAAAAGTTTGGAGTGTGTAGGAGCTACTACAGTAAAGTGGAAAAAATTGTTGCATGAGTGGAATGAGGGTGACTGGCCAGTGTTCAATTGTAATTTCAAAACAAATGCAAACAAATAAAATCTCTGAACAACACTGAGAGACCTGCTGTGAGGCTTGTGCGCTAACCACTGGATCGTAGATTTGCAGCTCATTCAGCCAAGTATGATGCTGGCCCATATAGTGTAACATCATGCAGGAGGACGCCTTTGCCAACACGGTTCCAGCTCCAGGCGCCTTTCGCTCTATTTCTGACATTACTCTTTCAAAAGCACTTTCCGAGGAGCGCCATAAATATTGCAACTCCAAACAGGCTTCACTCGCAAAGTTATAAACAATTCATTTCATCTGCCAAACCTCTTTTACAGTTGGCGCAGGAAGTTTTTGTTCTTCCCTGTGGACCTTTATGCTAATCTGAGGTCATGAACGGTAGGTTATGGGCTTTCCTAATATAAACCCTGAATCAAAAATCACACTTCCTCTTTGACTGAAATGAGTGAAATTGGATTGTGAGACACTGTGACTCTTGTCGTATTTGTATCTCCACTCTTTTCGGAAATTGAGAAATGCAGGCGCCTGTGGCTAGCCTATTATCTCCGTGTTGGCTTTATGTTTTATTCTAAACTCCTGATCAGGCCTTTAGCATGTCCCATCAACTCTGATCTCAGTTTTCCCAGTCAGGTTTTTGTGTCTGGGTCAGAGTCTACCATCCGAAAGCAATAATGAAGTCGCATAACATTTGTCAACACAGTCCCCTCCATAGATTTCACCGGCCGCATACTCGATTCCATGTAAACATACTTGGTCTTTACAAACTGGTAAAGACTTATAACATTATACACAGACACTATAAAGCAAACTGAAATGTTGTTTTTGGCCATATCGCCAAGCTCATCCAACAGCACTGATGATCACAATGTCCCCAGACAGTTTTTGGCGCAATTTTCCTACTTTGAGCTGTAGGACGTCGACGCCATCTGCAGTCTGACTTCTTCTTTAGAACTGTGTCCCAGGTTTGAGACAGTGTGTACCCCCCTGTCCCGGTTCACAGTCTGGCAAGCACACTTACGGATCTCGATGGCTTATCCCATATGACGGTGGCACTTGTTGCGCTCTGTGCCAATGACATGGGCATTGTCCTAGCCTGGTTTTACCATACCCTCCTACTCATTTCGTTTCGTACAGAGGGTCTGGATCTTTACAGTTGAGATCCATTATCAGGTGGGAGGGGTGAACTCCTTTGAAAGGTTTGGATCTGATTTTCGCTAGCGTTTGGTCGTGACGTATGTAATGCGCCTAAGTGATTGAAGCAGCCATCATAACTCTTGGGAGCATTCCTTGCAGATTCCAAGGCTTCCATTTTAATTTCTGGTTATAGAGGAGCCAAGCCAGAACGGATTGAAGAGCTTTCATTACTTTCGCATTTGCTGTAGGGCTGCAACTAACGATTATTTTGTAATCGATTAGTCTAACGATCATTTTTACGATTAATCGATTAATCGCTTGGCTGTGAATGGTGTAGTAAAGTTTTATTTTTTCAATTTTTTTTTTTATCACATTATAGCTTAAGTCGCGCTGTTGAAACCCCTTATCTCCCACCTGAACTGAGCACAGTTTCTCCAGTTTGGCTTTACCCCAGTCCAAAAGCTTCTGGAAAAAAGCTGTGAAAATAGCGACAAAACTGAGACAATGATGAAAATGTGACAAAAAAGTGAGAAAACATTGACAAAAAAGTGATGAAAAATTGATGGAAAAGTGGCAAAAATGTCACAAGAAATTGACAAAAAATGGACGAAAAAATGTGACAAAAAATGACAAAAATTTGATTAAAAAAATGACAAAAATTTGATTAAAAAATGACGAAAAAAAGACAAAAAATTGACAAAAATGTGATAAAAAATTGACGGAAAAATGACAAAAAATGACAAAAAAAATGACAAAAAAGTTACAAAAATGAGTTGAATACCCAACAAAAAAAGTGATGGAAAAAAAATCTGATGACGTGAGGAAAAAGATCCTCTCGGTTCAGGCGGGGGTTAAGGGGTTAAGGAAGTGCTGATGGAGTTAACTAAAGGGAAATGTTTTTTGAAGGCTCTATTCATGAAATTTACATTGTACAAACCACTACAGACCCTAAACATAAAATCAAAGTAGGTTTTCATCAAAAATACTACATTTTTTTGGTCATTTTTGCTCCATTTTAGTCTGTGTGAGCCAGAAAACGATTAATCCATTACTAAAATAGTTGTCGACTCTTTCAATAATCGATTAGTCGTCGATTAATCGATTAGTCGTTTCAGCCCTAATCCGCTGCCATTGCCAAACTACAAACAGCAAGTGCTTGACGTCACCGACAACACCCGCCTCCCCCGCTCGCTGAATGGTAGGTTGAAATTCAACCGATGTAACACGGCCACCAAGATCAGACCCAGACATACATGCAGGGAAATTATATTAGACCGGAGTTTACGGATGGCCAGGCCAGCATTGTCCCAATCCATGAGGTAATTCTGCATCTTACAGTGGTCTGAAGTAACCACTGCACTTTTGATGTTCTCGTGCTGCTTGTCTCGTGCATCGTGGCAAAGAACACCAAACGGAATGTGAAAAGGAAACATCGAAAACATGAACGCAAGCCTCTAGACGGCAAGAGCGGCTGTAATCTGCTGTTTCTGATCCCTGCAAGAGAGAGAATCACCTCATGGATTGGAAAAGGGACCATTTCAACGGCACTGAGAGGAACAAGCGCCACCGAGATCTGGAAATGCACTTCCCAGACCGTGAACTTGGAGGAAGAGGCAAACCGACTTTCTCACATTGTCATTATCAGAACACAGTATGGACATAGCTGAAAGAACTGCTGACGAAGCTTCTTGGGTGTTCGACGAAACGTCCCAACACTTAAATTGGGACGTTTCCATTCATCCATCTGTTCATCCGTCTGTCCATCCATCCACCCATCTGTCCATCTATTCATCCATCCATCCATCCATCCATCCGTCCATGTATTCATCCATCCAGCCATTCGTCCATCAATCCATCCATCTATTCATCCATCCATCCATCCATCCGTCCATCCACCCATCCGTCCAAGTATTCATCCATCCAGCCATTCGTCCATCAATCCATCCATCTATCCATCCATAAATCCATCCATCTATTCATCCATCCATTCATCAATCCGTCCATCTATTCATCCATCCATCCGTCCGTCCATCTATTCATCCATCCGTCCATCCACCCATCCGTCTAAGTATTCATCCATCCAGCCATTCGTCCATCAATCCATCCATCTATTCATCCATCCATCCATCCGTCCATCCATCCATCCGTCCATCCACCCATCCATCCACCCATCCGTCCATCTATTCATCCATCCGTCCATCCACCGATCCGTCCAAGTATTCATCCATCCAGCCATCCATCCATCCATCCATCCGTCCATCTATTCATCCATCCATCCATCCATCCTTCCGTCCGTCCGTCCGTCCATCCGTCCATCCATCCATCCGTCCATCCATCCATCCGTCCATCCATCCATCCATCCATCCGTCCATCCGTCCATCCATCCATCCATCCATCCGTCCATCTATTCATCCAGCCATCCATCAGACTTTCATCTAAGATAGAAACCTTCTGTGTAACTGAGAACTTACACAAGCATGTAAATAGTTTACAGTTGTTGTGCAGTGTCTTAAAAAAACTGTATTCCCAATAGTCGAGACATTCATAACTTTATTGGTGTCAGACTTCAACCAACAATGGAAGCAAACGTGATGAGCCACACTTTGCATTATGTAAAATAAAAAATAAAAATCAGACACATTTTAATGATGATACATCGTGCTATTTCAAGAGTATCAATCTATGCATTTATGCAGCTTTATAGCGGTTGCACTGAGAAGATAAAGCAATACTAAATGAATAAAAAAAATAAAAAAAATGCAACACAGCGCGTATCTTGGAGGAGCTAACCTCATTAGAGCAAAGGAGAGCGCTGTGGTACTGTTCGCCACAGGCTCCTGGTCTGTCATATTCAAATGAGCGGAGCCGGCTTAGCAAACTTATTACCACTGTAAATCTTGCTGAGATCTATCAGAGGAGGAGAGATCATGCACAAAGGAGTAGGTGTACGGGGTAGAATGCGGGAAGAAGAAAAATAAAGGCAGAATTATGACTGCAGTAAAGATCATAGCCTGGACTAAACTCCCATCCGGACACAACATTCACACTGCTAACCTAGCACAAGATCTGAATTATTAATCTCAATAAAATCCATCTTGAATTTCATACTTCTTATCGCTTCAGTGCCTTGTTGTTTAGCTACGTTTAGAGACTTGGCTGTGGCCTATCGATCAAGGGGTATAACGCAAACTTTGAAAAACGACAGAACAAAAGCCATCGTGGTTTCAAAGACACAAAAATATTCTTTGGCTTTTAAGGCGAGACGCTGCAGGTGACGACTTCGATTTTGTCTTTTTTTACGCAGTGGTCAATGTTGAGATTTTTGCCAGTTTTCTCCCGTAACATCTTAGTTTTAACGTCAGAGTAAAGAACAGATGAAACTCACTCTTTGCTATGTTTATTTAAGGCACTAGCGAGCCAGAGGTTTCCAGGAAATAGCTTTAATGTCGCGACGCATGAGCCGGTTTCTCCACGCTTATTCGTTAACAAATGCTGAGATATTTGGCATCCATGCACAAAAAGGCGACGGAGATGGTACTGTTACCCAAATATGGTCATTTTTCTGGGAGACATCTGTGGCTAAAGACGGGAGATCCAGGCGCCTGTGCAGACATTGTAAAACTTCAGGCCCCAGAGAGTTTATTTTCAAGATTTTTTTTTCTTCTAATTTTCTATCTAATCCCTAACCTGATTTATTGAGTTTTGCCCCCACAGAAGAACGCAACATTTGAATTTTTACAATTTTTTTCCCACCAATGATACGTTTTTTTCAAAAATGTGTAATTAACATATCGACAAAATTACACAATAAATTTAAACCTGGCTCTATCTATTATTTAGATGTCATCTGTGAATCAACAACCCCACCCCCCATAAATTAATCAAGTACGCGATGGCAAATTTCCCAGTTTCCTGTCTTGTCTTCAGTGCTGTATATGGTTCTTCCTCATGTTTATTCAGCACTGTATATGATCTATATATACCACAGTGCACATGTGCATATGGAGTGATGAAAGTGCTTGAAGGAGCCTCTGAAACGTTACACTGCTGGGAACGAACGCACGGCTACTTCAGCAGATCATCCATTCATTCATCCATCTATCCATCTGTCCATCCATCCATTCATCCGTCCATCTATTCATCCATCTATCCGTCCATTTATTCATCCATCCATCCATCTATCCATCTGTCCATCTATTCATCTATTCATCCATTCATTCATCCATCGATCCATCCATCCATCTATTCATCCATCCATCCGTCCGTCCATCTATTCATCCATCCATCCATCCGTCCATCTATTCATCCATCCATCCATCCGTCCATCTATTCATCCATCTATTCATCCATCCGTCCATCTATTCATCCATTCATTCATCCATCTATCCATCTGTCCATCCATCCATTCATCCGTCCATCTATTCATCCATTCATTCATCCATCGATCCGTCCATCTATTCATCCGCCCATCCTATCTATCTATCTATCTATCTATCTATCTATCTATCTATCTATCTATCTATCTATCTATCTATCTATCTATCTATCTATCTATCTATCTATCTATCTATCTATCTATCTATCTATCTATCTATCTATCTATCTATCTATCTATCTATCTATCTATCTATCTATCTATCTATCTATCTATCTATCTATCTATCTATCTATCTATCTATCTATCTATCTATCTATCTATCTATCTATCTATCTATCTATCTATCCAATCCGTCCATTTATTCATTCATCCATCCATCTATCCAATCCGTCCATTTATTCATTCATCCATCCATCTATCCAATCCATCCATCCATCCATCCATCCATCCATCCATCCATCCATCCATCCATCCATCCATCCATCCATCCATCCATCCATCCATCCATCCATCCATCCATCCATCCATCCATCCATCCATCCATCCATCCATCCATCCATCCATCCATCCATCCATCCATCCATCCATCCATCCATCCATCCATCCATCCATCCATCCATCCATCCATCCATCCATCCATCCATCCATCCATCCATCCATCCATCCATCCATCCATCCATCCATCCATCCATCCATCCATCCATCCATCCATCCATCCATCCATCCATCCATCCATCCATCCATCCATCCATCCATCCATCCATCCATCCATCCATCCATCCATCCATCCATCCATCCATCCATCCATCCATCCATCCATCCATCCATCCATCCATCCATCCATCCATCCATCCATCCATCCATCCATCCATCCATCCATCCATCCATCCATCCATCCATCCATTTACAGTATTTATCCATCTATTTGTCCATCCATCGGTCCCTCTGTCCATCCATCTATCTATCTGAATAAGTGTTAGTCGTAATAAATGGGAGCCATCCGTCCATCTATACTCCCCACTTTCTAAAGTGACATCTGGAGCCTCGGAGGTTTGTGGAGCCGGTCCTGCGTAGGCGAGTCATTTATAAAAATGGCTAAAGGTGACAGATGGACAACAGGAAAACATTGAGAGGGAGTCCACGAGGGAGCTGTCATTGTCACGTCATTACAAGCAGATAAAAAAAAAAAAAAAAGTCACATCTTTCAATTGCAACTGGGGGAAATGACCGTTTCAACCCGCAACGTTTAACAAAATCTGCCCCCAAAAATCCTTTCGAGACTGTGATAAACCACATTTTCAATTTTGTATTTTCTCAAACACAGTTATCAAAACCATATTTAGATCAATATCAGCGCCACGCATCATTATTCATTTTCTAGTTATTATTGTGACCAGCTACACCCCCACACTCCCTTTAATCAAAGCAGCTCGGTCCAGTCGGAAATCCGCACCTCCTCTTTCTCACATTTATATAAAGAACACAGTTTCACTTTGTTCCCAAGCGCTCGGACCAGATTGGCCCAACTACAGCGCCCCATTAATAAAGGCCTACGTAGCAAACAAAGAGTGATGGATTACACACGCCTGTGCTCAGATATAATGGGGATTAATGAGTGCTGGCAGCGGCGCTAATTGGTACAACATTGGAATAAAGCTCGTTGGATCGTCTGAGACAATCGTCCTGGGATTTTTGGTCAATATTAGTAATTAACAGAGACGTGGTAGAGGGATGAAACGGTGCCGGTTTAGACAATCTTTATCTTTGTGACTGGTAAGTGTAGTTTTGCTCTTCTTTGTTCAGGAAGTTCGATGTGGCAAATTTAACAAAACTGGAATCATTTACCCAGCTCAATCCGCTCCATCTCGACCACCCATGTTTTCGTTTTCACCTAAAAGCAACTTGTTCCTGTTTTAGCTAATAGATGGCATTCACGATTTAGAATGTGATGATGTTGTAATGTCAGGTGGAGGGAGGGCCAATACAACTCTATGGGAGAAATATAGTTTTTGTAAGAAATCTCCAAAACAAAAATCAACAAATGTTTTTCCTCATCAGTATTTGGTAGTGATTGGATTCACAAACCTGCCATGTTATTTTCAAGTCTGAAAGTCCTTTCTGCTGACCAACATCACGCACATGTTTTAGAATATTGTCACTGCTTTGGGACGCTTTTCAGAGAAAATAATTGGGCCTCGGTTTATATGTACTGATAGAGAAGACGACGAACTTTGAGACAGTTTTTTCCCATGTGGATTCTTCCAGTAATGACTGAGATACTAACCAAAAACTAAGGCTGTATCCGAATGTCCACACTATTCCCTATATAGTGACTATATAGATACAGACGGCATCTCGTCATAGAAGGGGGCGTGGCTTCGCCGAGGGGGAAAATAGAATCTTTAGAGAAACACAATGTTTCACTCTTTTTAGCCATTTTCTGGTGGAATATAAACTTATTCATCACATATAAATAAAGTCCAGTGTAAATCGGGCCCATATGGATATTTTCTCACAGCAGATTGTTCTGTAGAAGTGAAAAAACAGCAGTTGTAGCTCGTGCTAGCTAACCGTTAGCATTAGCCCGATGCTAACATGTAGCATCAAGTTAGCATTCTCCGTTATTCATGTATTTATGGGATGTTGAACCACTTTGCTCCTCCCCATGTCTTTGTATCATTATTTAGTAGAAACTATGTTCATATTTCAGCATTTGTTACAGTAGTTTTTGAATAATTAGAGAAAACTGACATCTTTTCAAAATTGTTTTCCCCTCAACTGTTTTAAAAAATGACCATATATGGACGATTCCAGAGATGCCGTCTGTATCTATATTAACCAAAAACTATGACAAAAAGTTCACCACTTACCACAGTTACCATAGTTACCGCCATAGAATTTTCAGTTGCTCCACGTGAACGCAACCTATTGAATTTGTGTCACTTACAAATGTAATATTTTTTTATTAAGTATTGTGTATAGTCTACTCAACATACTTCAGTATTTCTTACTTTGCAACGCTGATCTGATAGTATGAAGAGCTTGAGGGTTGGATTCAATGGGAGAACTGTGTTGTGAGTGTGGGTATGAATGTGACGTTGTTTATTGCAGTTCCCTTTATGTCACGGACCCCCCTTGTAAACGAATTGCTGCATCTCAAGAAGCCTTTTCCTACAAATAAATACATTTTAAACTTAAAATCCAGCGGCGATCCCTGTCCCAACCTCTTGCACGACCTGTCCACCACGGAAACCTGAAATATCCCACGTCGGAACCTGTCTCACATCCACCAAACAGATCCCATGAAGACGCAGGGATATATATATATATAAAGGGTATTGCATTGTTTGTTGATATCTTTTAGCCTGAGGAAGCTTCACACTGGCCGCTCATGTGTTGGCTTCGTAGCGACGCATGAAAAGGTCAAGTTCAGATGGAAACACGTTGGAGGACAGAGTTTTAATCAGACTGCACAAAAACGGGAAATACTATGAGGAGAAACTGTTGCCTGAGGTTGTTTAGGCGGAGACTACGGAACAATGGTCACAATAACAGTCGAGGAGCGGGGGGGCGTGCTTCCAACGGGGCTTCTCGGATTAGAAAATGGAATTGGATAGTACCGTTCTGATGTGTTTGTCAAACCCACGCGCTCTTACATACACACATATTTTACGAGACAGTTCAGGTTGGAGTGAATGCAGCGATACGCAGAGTATTTTGAGCATTTGATGGGTACTTCATGTCTAAATATATCACGAGGGAAGCGGTTTGTCGTGTCATGATAATCAGACATGACTATCAGGTGCACTTTGATGTCTTTGTACGGAAATTTGTCCTCTGTGTTCGACCGTGACCTTCTCCAAATCCCGAGTTAGGTTCTTTGTCAGCAGTTTCTCGGACAGTCTTCTGAAATGCTGGGACGCTTTTCCCCTTTAGCCACCTCGGTCAGGAGGGTCAATTTGTCGTAAAAGAGACAGAAGCTGTTTTCGTCTGTCTTCACTTTACACTCTTGATGTGCCGGACTCTTTCATTACCCGTCTGTAAGGCTGTAAAGATCTCACCTGTTAATTATAGCCGGACTAAAAATAAAACAAAACATTTGATTAAGTGAGAAAGTAGTTGCTGGGAAACCCTGTGTCCAGGCTACAGATTCTATTTGAGACTTTCAAGTGATATCACAACATTCCAAAAGCCTATGATATGAGGATTTCTGCCCAGAAGCATTGTTGTGGGAGCTTCATGTTTTTTCCCCTCAGTATTTGATGATTTCAAACACCTCTTGATCTTGTTGTTGGTTAGAACATCTTATAGTTCTCATAAACAGCTCTTTCAAAGTTTCCTTCTCCTATGCCTTTAAAACTCTTATTGCCTCATTTGTTTCCTGCTCTGTGAATATAGCATAGTCAAACTGTGGCACAGATATCAGTGGTGCTGTTGTTGCGAAGCTCAGGGGATGATTTTGATTAGTGCTGCTCTGCTGTGGAGGTGTGAGAGCTGGCCAAGCCAAGGTTCTCCACAAGAAAAACGGTGACTTAAGCTCCAGGTCGGTTGACAGTCCTTGCCTAAAGAGCACGGCTGCGTCTGAAGCCATCAAATTATAGCCTGTAAGTAAGTGTTGGATCTCTATGCAGTTAGTGAACTAGAGCTTCAGCAGCATTTGCACAATTCGACCGTCCTTACCCAGGGGAAGGGGATGTGACAACACCAACAGCTGTTTTTCTTCTTTAAGGTCATTGGAAGGCAAACATAAGCGCATGTCGCCACCTACTGTATTGCATATGCAACAACATAGTGTCCAAATAAAGACAGGAGGGAAAAAAAAGAAATATCCAGATGAGCCATCACATTTCCCTTAAGTGTTTTTTTTATCTCGACAGCTGTTAAAGCTACAGTAGCAAATTAGCCACGTGGCTTAAGTTTCTACTAAATGAAAGCAAAAGCACAAACTGCCTTCATTTAATCCGTTTACTGAGGCGACTCTTTAACACACTGACATGTGACTGTGCTGTGATGACGACATGTATTTGGTCACTTTTATAAAGTTTGGCTTGTGTAGAATCTTATTCTATATTATTATTTTTATTTAATGTGGGCCTGTCAATCAACAGTGGTTGCGCATGAATCACTCGAGGGCGGGGCCGAGGGGGGTGGGGGGATTTGGCGCAGTGGCTTATGGGATCACACATAGTTCCTTATCACCGGTTAATTAGCATCAGAGGTCCCTATGCTAAAGTGGCTATGATAGTTAGCATTGAGGCTCCTTTTCCTAACTCCTAACTGACAGACCAATTTGGACGCTGACGCACATCCAGTTTGGCGTACGACCTCTTACCAATTCACTGGCTTCGGTAGGGGCTCAGGAGTTCAACTATCTGGGGGTCTTGTTCACTGGACAGAGGTCCGGTGTCAGCAGTGATGCGGCCTCTGTATCAGACTGTTGTGGTGAAGAGTGAGCTGAGTCGAAAGACAAAGCTCTCGATTTACCAGTCGATCGGTCCTCACCCAGATCTCCTACCACTATGGTCAGGAGATCTGGGCGAGGACCGAAAGGACAAAGTCACAGATACAAGCGGTCCAAAAGAGTTAGGGTTAAGTTTGAACACAACACTCCACTCAAATGTTGTCAGTACGAATGAACGACTAAAGGTCTGTGCAAGAAGAAAAAGGTTCGGAACCACTTAGTCCATGGGCCAGACCAAATATCGGTACCGAAAAGGTGGCAAAGGCTATCGTTGATTTTTAAGTAGGTCCATGTCTGAGGTTTATATTTTTGTATGATAGCCTTTTCAGAGTTACAGCTTTATCATAGTTTTCAGCTGTTGAAGTGAACCACCCCCATGTCAAAAAAGTCGCTTTTGACACTGGTTCATATTTTGGTTGAGGCCATTTCCAGCCCATTAGATACTGATTTACACCATTGTATTTGGTATCATTGTAAAGAAGACATTTTCATGTTTCATTTGAGCCCAAATGTACTACACTGTGACTATTACCGTGGTAACCAAAGCTCCTCAAACTCAAACCTGAGGACGTTTTTTCACAACGATAGCCTTTGCCACCTTTTCGGTACCGATATGCCAGATTTTGGGGTTTGGCCCATGGACTAACTATACTGGGAGACTGCAGATGGACACTAGGGGAAGCTAAATGTTTTTAAAGCTTTTTTTTTTTATGGTTTTGCACATGACCCCCGTTAAATAAACTAAACTAAAAACCCTCACACACCTGGGGATAAGAACTCACTACTCGGCCTGACTTGTGAGCTGTTGTTGTCCTGAAACTAAAACAGGACCAGTAGCTAAAGATTAATTAGCTCAATATTTCAGAAAACCAACTGACTACACTCTTGCCTTTACTGTAATTGATTAATTTTATGTTGATGTCCAGAGGAGAAGGAGTGGTCAAGACAGAGCGAGTCCAAACAAGATTTAAAAATAGTGCTCAAGACAGAGCGAAATAGTGCTCAAGACAGAGCGAGTCAAAACAAGACTTAAAAATGGTGCTCAAGACAGAGCGAGTCCAAACACGACTTAAAAATGGTGCTCAAGACAGGGCGAGTCAAAACAAGACTTAAAAATAATGCTCAAGACAGAGCGAGTCAAAACAAGACTTAAAAATGGTGCTCAAGACAGAGCGAGTCCAAACACGACTTAAAAATAGTGCTCAAGACAGAGCGAGTCCAAACACGACTTAAAAATAGTGCTCAAGACAGAGTGAAATATTGCTCAAGACAGAGCGAGTCAAAACAAGACTTAAAAATAGAGCTCAAGACAGAGCGAGTCAGAACAAGACTTAAAAATAGTGCTCAAGACAGAGCGAGTCAAAACAAGACTTAAAAATAGTGCTCAAGACAGAGCGAATCTAAACAAGACTTAAAAATGCATATAACTGAAAGTATTTTATCTACACTCTTGCCTCTTACTGTAATTGATTAATTCTATGTTGATGTTTTTATTGATTGTATTTGTTTTCTTATATTTATGCAACTGTGAAGCACTTTGAATTGCCTTGTGTATGAATTGTGCTCTACAAATAAACTTGCCTTGCCTTGCCTTGCCTGACCTCCATTTACCTTTAGCTAGCACCTTAACTTTTAGCTCTGTTGAATGCTAATCGATGTGATCAGAGTGGATCTGTGTTTGGTGAGATCAAAAACCCCCACATGGATGCACTTTAGTAACTAGTTATATGACAAAGTAGTGATCTTCTAATACCAATTTGAACTCTCCAACTTCTGTCTCCTGCCCATCGCCGTGTCGGACGTAGCGTATTGATTCCTGGATCTTGTTAGCGTCCTCAGCTCGCTAAACTGGATCTCACAGCGCTCTGTAAATTTAACAAAGTAAAAACTGTGCGATGTCTGCAGGAGTCGATACAGTCTGGCTCCCTCCCTTCACTGAAGCGAGCGCGTTCTTTTTTTGTTTGCCTTCAGGAAACGAGACCGGAGCCCTGAGCTAAAAACAAAGGGATTTACATGTTTGTTTGTGCGATAATCAATGCACCTCATTTGTAAAAGCTTTCGCTATCTCTCTCGGCCGCCGCAGTGTTCCGAGCCTTTTACCTGACTTCCGTCTTGACAGTTTTTTTTTCCCTTCCTGAGAATGCTGTGTTTGTAGCTTGTTCTGATGCCGGTTTGGACTGAAAGATCCCATATGTTGAACAGATTTCTGCATCCATGGAGTTTGTCCAGTGTTTCTGGGCCTGTCTTTGCAGTTTTCCCAGAGAGCATTTCATTCAATATGTATCAGTTAAAGGAATAGGCCACCGTTTTTACATACTGAGATATGTTCTTACCTTAGCTTTGACGAGTTCTTTAGGACCTGTCTGATCTTCACCCGTGCCTTCAGTCACGTAAACACAGCGCAGACGGTGTTAGCATTTAGCTTCTCCCTCTCTCCTCTATAGCTCCAAAACAGGTCAAGATAGAAGCTACCAAGCTTTTTGATATATAATACGTTTTCCGTATTTAAATATGGTTACGTGAAGTATTCCACTACAAAGTATAATTACACAAAATTAAACAATGTAGATTTTCTAAGCGGATAAAAGGGGGGGACTATATTGTAAGGCGTAATAATACCAGGAGTAGTTCGAAATCCGCGCAGTAATCTTCACTTTACTGCGCAGTAATCTTCACTTTACTGTGCGGATGTCAAATTACTCCTGGTATTATTACGCCGTACAATATAGTCCCCCCTTTTAAATAGAGAAAACGTGGAAGAGCTTGGTAGCTTCTATCTTGACCAGTTTTGGAGCTATAGAGGAGAGAGGGAGAGGCTAAATGCTAACGCCGTCTGTGCTGTGTTTACGTGACTGAAGGCACGGGTGAAGATCAGACAGGTCCTAAAGAACTCGTCAAAGCTAAGGTAAGAACATATCTCAGTATGTAAAAACGGTGGCCTATTTCTTTAAAAGAGGACAAAAACTCTTCCTGATTCTGTTGAAAAAGACCAGTGCTGAGTTGTTTTGATCAGGACTCCAGCATTATAGACTTAATCGATACTTATTCAGCTACAATCGGTAGTAGTAAATAGTGTCTATAGGGAAAAACAGTTTTGACAGTGTTGAAAAAACAGATGATGTAGATGAAAGCTAAACTCGCTGTATTTTTCCACAGATGTAGGCTGTGGCGGTGCGGCTGCTTAGCGTGTAGCATTGTAGCAGCTACAAGCTACCGCTAGCACCCCGAGCAGCGGCAACCTTGACAATATAGACTCATAACAATCAGAGAAAGTACTTGTACCACCTAACCTATCTGTGACTTAAAGGGATATTTCAGGATTTCTGACATAGGGCCTCATTTCCTAGTTATCCAGAGTGTTATTGATTGCCGGAACAAGTAGGGGGATGAAAATACATAATTGTAATATTTTTAAACTCCGTATAGACCCTTTAAATAACTTTTGAGTCTAACTTTTATTTTGCCTTTTGTTTTTCAGGAACCTGTTGGACAAAGACACGTTCTCCAAATCCGACCCATGTGAGTATCATTTCTGTCATTTTAGAAAATCACAATAAAACTTGCAAAAATGGTGCTAGCTATGTATTAGATTGCTTAATCTGTGCTGTTTTGAGTTATCCGGTTCACTTTGGTCATTTCAACTGCTGGAGATCTGTAATTCCTATATTTCGTATATAATTGTTTGTACATTTTTAAAGCCCATTAACCATCACTGGACCCTATGGGTGATTTTAGACTTTCCGTTTTAAAGCTAGGGTACCTGACTTTTTGTTTTTGTAGAGTAAATATGTTTTTTTTGTCACTACTGTGTTTGTTTGTAGAATATAAATTAGAGCATTTTCTAGAAACAAGTTCACTGTTTAAACTGGAAACACCAGGTACACCAGCTTTAAGGGTGTGGGAGGGGCCAAAGAATGGGCCAGTGTCATGGGCCAAACACATCATTTCAAGAGGGAAATATATAATAATAATAATATAATATCTGAAATGCGAGTTATTGTTGTTAAGGTACGTCCCACATACCGGTGATGGGATTCATGGCTCTTTACAGGAAGTCACTGGAAAATTTCGTTAACATTACAGTTTTACGACGACAGGCACTTCTTTTGATTCAAATGATCCAAAGCTACGATGGATCCGATTTCTACCCTTTGAAAAATGTGCATGTCGGCATAAATAACATTTTGTGCCACAAGTAATGAAAGCTACAACCGCCTGCTGATTCATTTTCAGTACTATAAGCTTTCACTTCAGTTTGCTCAGGGTGAATCTGTGAAGGACAAAAAGATCCAGCTCTTTTCACAATCAAGATGCAGTTCAAAGTGTTAACCTCAAAGAGCAAATTCATGAACGTCACATCACCACAGCGTACTCTGTCGCGAGGTGTGAAGACTCAATATGGATTAAATGTATTTCTTTTATAAGGAAATGCTGTGAATTGGCGAAAAAAACAAACAGAAAACAAACTCAATGCTCTGGAAATAGACGTAAGTTAGGCCGTAGTGTATTTGTACCAAACAGTGCCACTCACCGATAAAGGCTAAAGAAACAACCTAGTGTTACATCAACAAATACATGAAGTCAGCAGCTGATTCAATAATCCAAAGGTTGTGAGCTATTCTACACTTGGACTCCATTTATCACGGCGCTATTGATTTGTTAGCATGTTGGCTGAAAGTGATGGCTTGTATTTGGCTCAATTCCCCTCCTCCAGACAGCAGCCTTTCCTCATCATGACGTATTGTTGAAATGGTAGAACGTGATGTTAGGGCTGTGCAATTAATCGAAATTTGATTACAATTTCGATTATTACACTAAACGATTATAAAACTAGCATCATCGGGAAAAAAAACAAGATATTTTATTTTTCTATTTAATTATTATTATTATTATTATTATTAAAGCAGTCTTGCATTATTTCATGGCGCTGGGATTATTTTCCCTCCACATTTCACGTGCCATGGCTCATGCTTTGACAGCGCTGTGTGATGATGTCATCAAGCCGCGCTGCTCAGTTTGCTTGTGCAGGTGTGAGGGCTGGCCAGCAGGGGGCGGGTGTGAAACAGAGACCTCTCCTTAAGGGGAGACATTACAGGCAAAACTCAATTTTTTCAGTTTTCAGGTTTTGGGCCAAATTGGTCTCTGAACATATAAGCTTTCACCCGGAAACAGAAAATATGCCTAATCTTCACAATAACATGTTTAAATATTGCGCTGATTCAATGTTCCCCCATAGACTTATATATATAACACAATTTCAAGGGCCTTTTTCTCAAAACACATTTTTCTGTCATTGTGGCAACGCTATGTCCACGTCAGTAGGACCTAAAGACTTCAAATTTTCCAGCCTTGGACTGAAAAATATTTGGAAGATTTTTTCAGAGGAATTTTTTCTAGCCCCATTTATTGAGTTTTGAATGTCAAAAAATAAGGCGAAAATCAAATTTTTCCAAAATTTTCCACTAAAAAACAGTTTATTTTAAAACTAAACAAGAAATCCAAAATCCCCTCTGAAAAAGTCTTGGCAACTCATTTACTAATAAAATGAAACCATAAATTTGAATGTAGCTCAATCCATTATTCAGATTTCGTCGCCAAAAAGATTGGACATTTTTATTGCATTTTTAGGCATAAAACACCTTGTTCTTATATGAAAAGATAAAATGACAGAAAACTTGCCATGTATTTTTTCTCACATTTATGCCAGTGATCTACAGCAACAGTTTCAAATTGATATCTGTAAATATACATTTTTTCCCTATTCACCTGCAGTGTCTCGCCTTAATTGAGGCAAACTTGAAATCATTTTTACTTTTATGACTGTTAATAAATATATAAATAAAATAAAGATTTTTTTTTTGAAAGTCAACAAATAATCAAGATTTCAACTCTGACTAAAATAATCGTGAGTATTATTTTGTTCAATAATCGAGCAGCCCTGCGTGATGCTGTAAGCCCCGTTATAACGCACGGCGATGATGTTCGCGTTAAAGTCATAGCTGTTCCCGTTTTGCGGCGCACATGCATAATTCCTCCGTCCGTGTCCCCGAAGCATCCGTCCTCGCCGTGATTTTGGCAGCCTGGGCGTGTTTGGCCCTGTTTGTTTTGTCTGAGCGCTGAGCCAGAGCTCAACCCTCGCATTGATTCCACACTTCGGCATTTGTCCGTTTCATGTGCCTGAATTTGGGCCAGATTTTCACTGTTTGTCCAATTCTCTGCTTCTGATTTCGGGCCAGATTCTAACCCACGCCTCTCTCTGTCTCTCTCTCTCCCTCTCTCTCGCTCTCTTGCTCTTTCCTTTTTGTTCACAGTATGCGTGCTCTACACACAGGGAGTGGAAACCAAGCAGTGGAGAGAGGTAAGGGATTGTTGCACCCCATACGCACAACACTTGTCTTAAAGCAGGTTGGCCCGTCGAGTACAGCATCCGAGCTTCGTCTGTTGATTTGGCAGGAGACTGTTCTGTTTCTCAATCTTCTGTTTGAAGTTTACTTATTTAGTTTTAGTTCTTAGGGCGTTTTCACACTGGCTCTTGTTTGGTCGATCCAACCTGAGAGTGGTCCTTTTGAGTCAGTGTGAATCCAACTGTGACTGTTTAGTTCGGGCCTCCCTCTGGCTGTCCACTGCACAGTAAAGCTTTCCTCGCCATGTGCATATTTCCTCGGTCTTGCGCATCAGCCTCACTGTGTTTAGCCACGAGATAAATAACTTTAGGGGTCGCCGACTTTACCTGGCTTTAATCGCTTTATGTTCGTTGTCATGGGAATAAGTTCGTTGTCACGTGGCTGATGGTAAGACTTTTGGAGCGAGAGCACGCGACTGAAGTGAAGTAAATTCAGCTGGAACTAGAGTGGTATCGGGTCGTCCCATAAAGCCTCTAACATACAGTATGTGAAAACGCCCTAAATCGCATGTTTGTTTTGGTACAAAGGAACCGGCGTTTTTCTGACTGGTTAATCCAGCCGTCAATCATGCCCATCAGAACTTTGTATTGAATAGAAAAAGCATGGTTCCTGGATGGACAGGCTAAAACAACCCAGTGCAGATGGGTTGAGAACCTTGGTCTATCTTTTCGAATGGTCAAAAGTCCATGTGCAACAGTCATGCGCTTGAAGCTTAGTGCATACAAAGGTACTAGGGACAGCTATATCGGCCGGCCGATTTTGAATGTCCTGAATTAATGAGCCTTATGGCCTTCATTTAGCGCCGCCTGCTGTCACTGTTCAACCCTGACTCAGTTTAGAAGCATCATACACAGGATTATCCATCCATCCATCCATCCATCCATCCACCCATCCACCCACCCACCCATCCACCCATATATCCACCCATATATCCACCCATATATCCATCCATCCATCCACCCATCCATCCATCCATCCATCCATCCATCCATCCATCCATCCATCCATCCATCCATCCATCCATCCATCCATCCATCCATCCATCCATCCATCCATCCATCCATCCATCCATCCATCCATCCATCCATCCATCCATCCATCCATCCATCCATCCATCCATCCATCCATCCATCCATCCATCCATCCATCCATCCATCCATCCATCCATCCATCCATCCATCCATCCATTTTCTTCCACTTGTCTGTTGCTGGGTTGTGGGATCACATTGCACCAGCCCCCTATGGCTCCTCCTGCAGGTGGTGGGTCCACAGCAGGACGGCCTTATGATTCTAACCAGGCCTGTTGGTCTCTCATAAGGGGCTTCTGAAACGCCCATCGTCTGACCCGTCACCTAGGACCAGTTTGCCCTGGGAGACCCTACCAGGGGCACGAAGCCTCCGATAACCGAGCTCCCAGGATCATTTGGGTGCTCAATCTTCACTTTACCTCGTAGTAATCTTCACTTTACTGTGCGGATGCCAAATTACTCCTGGTATTATTACACCTTACAATATAGTTCCCCCTTTTATCCGCTTAGAAAATCCACATTGTTTAATTTTGTGTAATTATACTTTGTAGTGGAACACTTCACGTAACCATATTTAAATAGAGAAAACTGGAAGAGCTTGGTAGCTTCTATCTTGACCAGTTCTGGAGCTATAGAGGAGAGAGGGAGAGGCTAAATGCTAACGCCGTCTGCGCTGTGTTTACGTGACTGAAGGCACGGGTGAAGATCAGACTGGTCCTAAAGAACTCGTCAAAGCTAAGGTAAGAACATATCTCAGTATGTAAAAACGGTGGCCTATTCCTTTAAAATATCGGACTATATATCGGCCATGCCAACCCCCTTCATATCGGTATCGGGATCACAAAAATCCATATGGGTACCTTTACAAACATTTCCCGCATCACTGTAATTGTCTGACTGATCATTGCAATAATATAATTTCCACACACTTTCTTTTTTACATATTTTGATTTGTGCGGATGTGCTTCGACCATTCCCAGGCACACACACACTGTTTGTGAGGACATCAGTCTCTCATCTCCTCCTCACACTTACTCTTCACATGTCTTTTGAACTAAGTCCTATAAGCAAGGTGTATAGCAAGTCTACCTCTCCGCTGGCCTGTATTGAGCAGTTCGATTGGCCAAACCTCCACAGTCACGCCCTCACTCCTCACAGACGGCCACTGTGCCTCCATGCGGCGCAGCAGACTGTCCCTGTACACCATGTTAAAGTTGTACAGCATGCTTGGCCAGGCTGGTTCTAACTTTTTTCTTATTAACTCCACCTCACATTACCCCTTGTTACAGCTCAGATTCACACCACCCTGGCGGCCGCTTTGTTACGCACAGCTCCCCTAATGAATTGCCCTCTGGATGTTTTTAAGCACGCGCTAATTTAAAGCTGTTTGTGTCCAGCTGAAGTCGCTTCCTCCGCCTTCTCCCCCCTGACTTTGGGCTCCGCCGCGGGCTCGCACTTAAGCGTGCGCCGAACGCCACGCTAATTGGGAAACTCTGCGGAAACAAAGCGGGCGGCCGGAGTAGAGCGCGGATCGATTTGTTGACATTTCGGTGCTAAACAGCTCCATGGGGCGCCCGGGCTGCTCTTTACCGGAGACGTCCGGTCGCTTTTTAGTACTGTTGCTGAGAATGAGGGCCAGCTGTCTGCGGGAGAAGCTCTGTTTGTAAAGTGAGGAAGTCATTGTCCAGATGCAAGAAATGAAAAGTAGCCCACTTTTAAAGAACAGACAGTTGACAGAAATTGTTAGAATCCATAGCCTGACCACAGACAAAAAGTGTCCACATGGATGTAACTAGCTGTTCTGATCTGGGACTGCTACGGTTGCTCAGAATCAGCAACAATATTGGTGCGTTCCAGGCAACAGGCACCTGTTTTTCCCTCTTGAAAATGACGACTTACGGCCTCAGAGCGTTCCAGCTGAAGAAACTCATGTGTAAATAAAACGGCTAATGTTACAACGGCTAGCTAATAAGATGCTAGATATGAAGGTTTTCCCACTCTAGATATATTTAAAAAAGGAACGTTAACTTCACTGATGCGGTCGTCTCCACTTATTCACAGGGGGCAGCCTTCGCTGTCAGCATGCCCATATCGGAGCTCTCTGGTCATCTCCGAGTTTACATGTTGCCACTTTTAGCATTTTTCCAAGTGGGAGGTCGGAAATTTACCAGTTAACAGTTGCCTGGAAGTGATGTTAAAATGATGTATTTGTATCCCCCTACATGTTCCAGCAATGTCTTAATGTGTAGAATGAGCTCAGACCTGTTCACCACAACTGCCTCTAAAATCCTGCACGAGCTTAATATAGAAACTATAGTTATGCATAAGACCTGAGGTGGCAGTAGTGAGTATAAAATGACCAACTTGCATCTAGTCCCTTTAAGGATAGTGGGCTGTTGACTAATCTAATCTAATCTGATCTAATCCAGTGTTTTTCAACCACTGTGCCGTGCCACACTAGTGTGCCGTGAGATATTGTCTGGTGTGCCTTGGAAAATTATACAATTTCACCTAGTAGTTTTTTTTAAAACAAATTCATGATTATCCGCAAATAATGTACTGTTTTCGAGTGTCTATGCTGTCTAGAGTAGAGTAACCATGTAATAAATACTCCATATTAGGTCGCTAATTTCTTTGAGACAAGAGAATTAGTGATGCATGGATGCGGCAGGTGGCGGTGACTGTGGCACGGTGGCTAGCGAGACTATACGCTGTTCCTCTTAAAGACACTTTGATGTGAACGACATAGGCTACAGGGTCACGTTTTTTAATATTTTCTGCTGGTGGTGTGCCTCGTGATTTTTTCAATGAAAAAAATGTGCCTTGGCTCAAAAAGGGTTGAAAAACACTGATCTAATCTAATCTATACATGTCTGATTGGCTGATAAATGTACACTGTGTACCAATGCTGCCTGGAACGCACCACCCGTGCCCAAAGACTGAGATCAGATGACTACCTGAACATCCTCAATGACGAGGTTATCATTAATGGATTTCTTCTTTCCTGATGGCACAGGCATATTCAAAGATCAACCAATCAATCAAGTTGTGTTTGTATTGCCTTTTTTTGTATTTCACGACACAAGTTGCTTCACAGGGCTGCACCAAGCATTAAAACGCTGAAACATTAACCAATGTAGTGTCCGGGCTGATAAATATCCCAACGTAAGAAATGTCCCCCTCCTAAGACTTTCTCTCCGCCCAGTGGCAGACAAGAGAAACCTTGGGGAGAACCACAGCAAGAGGCGATGCACACTCTGGCAGATAGACCCAGGACAGATGTCCTTGTTGGAGCTTCAGTTGTTGTTGTTGTCCAGTCCCTGTTGGATAGGGGTTCCTCTGCAGACGGGGCAACGCCATGATTCATCATTGTGAAAGAGTTATTCAGGAGATTCATGAGACATCCTTTTTACACATAAAGTCCAGATCTTAACCCCCTTGAGAATCTTTGGCATGTGCTTTGTGCAGTGGTCACACTCTCCTATCATCTATACAAGATGTTGCTGAAAAATGACGCTGGATCTGTGAAACATTGCAGAAGCTTTTTGAAACGATGCCACAACGAATGCCGTCTGTAATCATGGCTAAAGGCGCTACAACAAGATATTAGAGCGTGAGTGACTGTTATTTGTGGTGATCTTTGGTTTTGGTCAGGCAGTTTACTTCTATAATCATAATGGGGCCATAGCAGGTTCATGCTGGCATGCCGGGTTTTGCCCCTGGGGCTGACGTGCTTGGGTTGAAGAAGAAAAGCACAACAAAGATCCATCTTTTCATCTCTTTTTTGATCATTCTACTTCTCATTGCTCCATTGTTCTCCCTCGCTCTTTCATGTGTTATCCCACTTCTGAGGGCTCTTATTTTTGTCTTTGCGAGCGTATATTGATTAGCACTTTTTATATTCGTTTCTATGGACTTTAGGGCAGATTTTCTTCACCAATACAAGTCCTGTCTACGCACAAAGGTGAAAAGACATCACCTGTAATGATCAGTAGACTCTCGATTCAATATGTGTCTCAAAGAATCGCCCAACACGACTATCGTTCAGCTTCATCTCCAAAACATTATGAACTCACAGCGTTAACTATTCGAGGCCGATCGCAAGTATAAAATTCAAGAATTGGAAGGGCTTGCCCTGCGATCAGCCCTGAAATAGTTCTGGTATTTGCTGTGAGAGATTTTGTTTGGGACTATTGACACCTTGCCCCCAATTACGGCCGAGTTTTCCGCCACCGCGAGTCCTCCGTCGATTCAGTCAATAGTCATTATAAAAGTGTGATGAAAGAGCAAAGACAACAGGCCGCCGCCTTTAAGAGCTGTCTGCAGACACACGTCCAGGTATCGTAAGCCGGGGATAACAAGGGATTACGTTGGCAGCAATTTCAATACCTGTGTTTAGAAATGGCTCTCTGGACATCGATTTGGTTGATTTAGATTGATATAGGAGTGTCCAGGAAAAGTAATATTTAAAAGGGGGCATGTAAAGTCAACAAACTTTTATATTCTACTGCGAAGGTTTGTCGAAAATACAAATATAAAGGTCTCAAGCATACAATGGGACACAAGATCAACTTTTAGGGGCTTTTAACTGTAGCATGACTTTATTCCCTGATCTAAAACATACCTGTAGTACTTTGTTTCGTTCACGCAGGTTTGTGTAGTCCTGTTTCACTTTGGTAATTTCTTCGATCTGGATTTCCTGGATTTTTGTTGCATAAAGTAGAACTCAAAAGCACCCTCCACAAATGTTGACGTCTAACCATTGCCAAACTTGTTTCTGAGAAGCATCCACGCTCAAATGGATTTGTTAGCATGTCATTAGATAAGAATGGCAGCATATATCTCTTTTACCTGTGGCTGTCATGTGTGTGGCCTGTCAACACAGGGGTATCTCAATCTGTACAGCAGGCCCTAAGGCGGAGTCAGGTGTTTTAAGACACTTTTTGAGTAGGAAATCACAGTTATACCTAAACAATACCGATATAAGCAACTCAACTGTACATCAAACACATAAAATACAAGTTAAATATACTATTAAAGCATTTTACACTTCTTCATTTGGCCAGGGATAGCAGAGGAGGCCCGGCTGGCCCTGATGGCACACCACTTTTAGTTTCTATTGTGTGCCGGAGTGGTGCAATACAGGCCTGTTCCCTCATCTGGTCTGACCAAAGTAAATGCATCGCCGTTCTTTTAAAATATTTGACGGGGCACGGTTAGAAAAGTCCTGTATTTCCAGTGTGCTGATGGCGCTTGTTACTGTGTGGACAGCTGCGGCTTATAGACAAGTACGGCCTATACTGCAGGGGTGGCCAACTAGTCAGAGACCAAGAGCCAAAATGTTCAACCTTGATCCTGTGAAGAGCCACAAAGGCACCGACCATTAGTGAGATCCCGGGGCGGTAGTTTATTGTGATTAAATAGAATGTGACCGTTTTATTTAATCACAGTAAACTATAACTTTATGCCTTTTGCTTTTTTTAGTTCAATAATTGTGTTCGATTTAATGGTTTTACTCCTCACCAAGATTGAAATAAAAGTATATTAACTGAAATTTTGTGCTGTTCTGCTCTGACTGAAACAGAATTAGATTTTTCACTTTTTTTTAATGCTGGGGTGTGTTTGTATGTGGGGCCCTGCCCACTGAGCCCCCTTCTCTGATTCGCCCCTGGCCTGTGCGCTCAGTGCCTGCAGCTTTGTCCTGACTGGACTGTGCAGAGAACGCACTCTAGGCTGCACAAAGTTCATAATCAGGAGCCTCTGGACGTCTGAGAGTCTGTTTTAAGTTGCATCTGTTACAGTTTCAGTCACATGTGAAAGAAAAGTCAGGACTTTGCGTATTTCCGTGTTACGATGTCGCGCTTCGCATCATATGCTTCGTTAGAGCTCCGCTTTTTTCCATTTCCTACTTTTGATCGTTTTCTGTGAATATGAGGCCAAATTACATTAGATAAAGAGTAGCTGATCAGAAACCTGAAAAGCACAGAAGCTGATCCCAGTGCCACAAATCTGCCTGACTGTTGTTCAACCTACATCCTGCTGCACGGGCTCCTTTTACACACCGCCTCGAAAAGGAGAGAGGTACAGACTCTCATTCATGTGTGTAGAGATGGAAACAGGGTCTGTAGATTGATGGTTGGATTTTTGGTCAAAGACTGTTACAGTTTATGGGAAATATTTACCAATTATTTTGCAAAGAGCCGCATTGTATTTAACATATCCAATCATGCAAAGAGCCGCACTCTGATTGGCCAAGAGCCGCGTGCGCCTCGAGAGCTGCGTGTTGGCCACCCCTGCTATACTGTATGTACAATTTTGCTTCTTAGTTAACCAGGAAGTGTTTATCTCATCATACAATCTCTGGCAATGCCTCTCCATCCATCGCAGAACAGTGACAGGCAAAAACATCCGCCAAACCTCCGGTAACAGTGACACGCAGCAGCCCAGGCATGTCTTGACAGCACTGTGCGGAGGTTTGTTGTAGGGCTGTCACGGTATGAAAATTTTACCTCACGGTTATTGTGACCAAAATTATCACGGTTTTCGGTATTATCGTGGTATTTTTTTAAATGTGTGTTAATATGTTCAGAAAGCATTGATAGTCCTACACAAACTGAAATAGTTTCAAAAAAGTTTAACTGTGCTTGTTACATAAAAAAAATACAGACAAAGCCTTTTCACATCAAAGTAAAGGAACTATAACGATGTGTTGTTGATGTTTCGAGGGTATTACATGGACTATTTATAGCGTCAGAAACGAAGAATATTTTTGAACAAGATAAACCGTCTATATCAGGAAAATTGTTGTTGTACTTCCAGTGAGCTTTCGCTTTGCAGATTTGGGAAAATACCATCATTATTAAATTCATAAAACTGCGGCGAGAGTGAATCTATTGCAATCTGCCACCGGGAGCCCCGTAACGCATTGTGCCATCGTGCGGAGGTATCCGCGACATGTTTATGTACTGGCGGTGGTGCTGCAGTTGCACTATGGGGCGACTCGTTACATTCTCCCTCAACCCAAAGTCCCACATCAGTATTTCAGCTAAAACGCTAACGTTAGCTTACTGCTATAGAGCTGTGGGAGACGGTCACGCAGGGGAGTCAAGAGGTTCGAAGTATTGCTGCATTTGGAGACACTTTTTCCTGCACGCTCCGCAAACTGAACTCTGAGGCTGATAGATCCTGCGCACTGTCGTGTCGGACATGATTCCAGCTTCGAGAAAGTTTTGTGTGGGCAAACAACAAAGTGCGCATGCGCGGAAACTGCAGCAGATGAGACGGTGGCTGGTGAGGCTCAACGTGCCTACACCGCGGGTGCGGTTATTCACCGAGATAATAATAAAAACACAAAACAAGACGGTCATTTTCACCGTCAAAATTTTTACCGGGGTTTACCGCTACACCGGTTACCGTGACATATCTAGTTTGTTGTGAAAGGGAGCAAGGGGTTCAAGAACAGAGTGCTTGTGAAACCAGGAGGGAGGGCCAAGGGAAACTTTGAATACGGATTTTCTAAATAACAAAGTGTGAGATATTGGTCAAGATGTGTTCTCCTCCTCCTCCAAAAGTGCAATACCCTCCTTCTTCAAAGAGTAGTCGATACTCATTAGATGTCTCTTCCGCACATGTGAGTGAATTTGATTAATAAAACATGAAATATGCCAACACAGAGCAGCCACAATCATGCAGGGAGATGTTTAATCTTGAAGCTAGAGTTTTCAGTTTTCACTCGAGTGCGGCCGTTGGATCGCGCGACCCGACTATTGTGAAGACGGACCTTTTACGTGCGACACCCCATGCCCGTTGTCATGGAGACGCCTCTTCATTCACGTTTTCTTCCCTTCCCCGAGCCGCCTGAATGATCCGCATCTGAGGTTCAGCCGTGCATTTAACCTGCTGCAGGGAAGAGATCTTATAGCTTCAAACGAGTACTTGAAGCCGCCGTTGGAACCATGGGCGCGGAAAAGGGGGTGAAAGGTGTGAGCGATTCCAAGGGCCCGGGGCTGACAAGGGCTCGTGAAGATCTGAACACTGGCTGATGCCTGGTTTAATTATTGTTGGGCTCGGAAAACCAGCAAATTCACATGTAGTAATCGGTTTTTCACAAACAAAAATATGTAAATGTTGCTGATGTTTTGGCAGAACTGGAGCAACTGGGAGTTTTCCTGGTTGGCTGTTACGGGTCAACTTAGCACCTTTGGAAACGTTAACACTTTACACTTCAACAGCTCCATCATATTCAGCACTCCCAAACTCCTTACATCCTACAGGCTCATCAGTTTCCTTGATCACCGTCGACAATCTTATCGTGAGCACAGGGCTGGGCGATTTGGAAATCTCGATTTCTTTCTCTCTGTGGACTATTACGACTTTAAAGGGGGGGTATTATGCAAAATCGACTTTTTCAAGCTTTACATCATGTTATTGTGTCATTCCCTCATTAAAAACATGCCTGAAGTGTTGCCTTGGCACATTCACGTTTTTTTTAGTAATCTGTAAAAACTGCCATTTTAGGGATAGTTTTGCCTGAGTCCTCCTAGGAACACCCCCACCTCCTGGACACGCCTCCGACCAGCCAAGTAACCAACCACTGCTCCTCAGCAGAACCCCCTCCCCACTGATGCCACAGACAGCGTGTGGAGGGGGCGTGTCGGGAAGGGTCAGAGGTTCTTAAAGAGACAGAGGCCTATTTCAAGACATTCACTACAGCCATTTTGAGAGAGCAATTTTATACAAGGCAGTTATTCTAGTTTACTGCATTTACAGACCAACAGAAGGTTTCGTCATCATTGTAGTGTGCTATAGACTGGTGCTATGTGATTGAAAAAAGCACAATACCCCCTCTTTAAGCGATTTTATTCTAAATTAACTGAACAGGCCACTGGAATCAGGCCTGTCCTTTCCATTTAGACCTGGTCAACTACCCACTTAAAGAGACAAAAAACTTAAAACTGTTTTAGATATGCTTCGATTTGCTCTCAATAGGTTCCATTGAGTTTTCATCCTCAAACCTTGAGTGCAGTCTGTGATTGAAAAGTTGGCGGAGTTAAGCCTGCTGCTGTTTCAGTTCAGAATGAAAGGAAGATAAGATAAGATAAGATTAGATGATACTTTATTGATCTCACAGATGGAGAAATTGCATTCGATGAGAGAGCATCCGGCAGCAGCACCCATTCAGTGCGCACCACTCTTTCAAGAGTCGGGGCGATGCATAGAGTCACGGGCCTGATTTAACGATTTAGCCATTTTCAAAAGCACAAGTTCATCAATTTCATTCGATTTATTGTCCATCATTTCGTTTATTTGACCTTTATCCAACCAGGAAAGTCCCACTAAGATTAACAATCTCGTCTGTACAAATACGCCTGAACCAGCAGTGCCTGAGGTTGTAAAAGTCTCAAACTAAATCATTCCAAACACGCTATTATTTAAACATGTTCTTGGACAACGTTTGGCTTCCGTTTGCCCCTCCGACCTCTCCAACTGTTGCGAGTTTCCTCCGCTAACTCGCAGTTCCGAAAGGGCCGGCGATGCGTTCGGAGGCAGGTTTTGTTGTGAGGAGAGTGATTCATATGGTTTCGCTGCAGCGCGTTGACCCCCGTGGCTTCCCGCTCAGAGCAGATGCTGTGTAGGCCGCGTGGAAGTGTGGAAATGCTCGATGTGCTGCTTTATATCAGGCTATAACAACGAGCTTATGCTGCAGGTGGCATTAGTTTGTGTAGGAGCCCGTCTTCAGAAGCAAGTCGTTTATGGATGATGGATTACGAAACGTGGAGAATGGAGAGTTCGGGAGCTGCCGCTATAATGTTATTGATTAAGAATTTAGAAATGTATTAAATGGAGACAGTAGGGCTGCAGTGTTGCATGATTATAATGAAAATGGCTGTGATTGCGCACATCCTCTGGCCTCCCAAAAGAGTTTGAGAAATAAGACTGCACCCAACATCTAAAGACCTGCTTCTTTTAGATGTTCTCCAAAATACTGAAAAAAGTCTGTTTAATGAAGATTAATCTCACTCATTCAGGTTCTTTTGTATATAAGGCTGAATCCGAATCGTTTAAATTTGTAGGAGGTCTTAGATTGTAGCTCAAAAACTGTCGTAGGTCGTAGAGTGAGACAGGGACAAAGATTTAAGGCGAGACACTGCAGGTGAATAGGGAAAACAAAAAAATTGTAGAGATATCAATTTGAAACTTTTGCTGAACATCACTGATATAAATATGAGAAAAAAATGTATTGCATTTTTTCTATCATTATATGTTTTTACATAAAAATAAGGCATTTTGTGCATGAAAATGGCTAAAATTGCCTATATTTTGGCCAACGAAATGTAAATAATGGATCTTTTCAGAGGGGATTTTGGATGTATTCTTTAGTTTTTTCAATAAACTAATCATCAGTGAAAAAATCTGTAAAAACTCAAAGTCCGCCTGTTTTTTGGGGCGCAAAGCTGAATAAATCAGGCTAGGAATTAGATATTAAAAAATCCCTCTGAAAGAAAACATCAAAATATTGTTAAGTCTGAAAGTTTGGAGTCTGTGGGAGCTGCCCGTTCTTCGACTCTTCCGCACTCTTCCTTGTCATTTTTATACTCGGACATGAAAACTAAGAGGTAAAGGGAGGAAAATAGATAAAAATCTCCACTTCGACCACCGCGTGAAAAAACGATACTTTCACCTGCCGTGTCTCGCCTTAAAAGACGAGCTACGACAGACGTCAGGCAGTGTGTATATTTTGGAACAATCGTCGCAGAGTGAGCCTCCTCTCGCTGCAACAATGATCTCAAGTGCCTCGTCAACACGCCGGCGTCACAAGCAACAGAGCCCAGGCATGAGCGGGTCCGACTCATTTTACAGGACTTTCCCTGCACTTTTCCATGAAAATAAACCCCGGCACTTTCCTCGGCTCAACACATCCTTTCTGAAGCCTCAAACTGATACGACAAAACTTTGGTCGTAGCTGCAATTGTCTCTTTGGACAATCGCACAGTGGAGACGAGAGCAGCTCACAATTCTACAATCCCCATGTGGTGCAATGTGACATTTAAAAATCTTATAAGACAGACCGTGTAAGATAAGATAAGATGATACTTTACACCATGGTGTAAGATGTAAGATGGTACACCAGGCATAAGCCAAAACCGAATGTGCATCAGCTTCCGAAGCCCGTGTGCTTCTGGTCCCGCTGCTGAGATTCAACTTGGATAAGTTCAAACCGACTCAACCGACTCAAATTCAATATAAAATGTAGGGCCTTGCAAGTGGAAACGTCCTATTAGTGGGCTTTGGGAATGGGCCTTTAACAAAACCAGTTTGTGCGTCCCGGTTTGATGCCTGGGTAGCATCGGGGCCTTTCTGTGTGGAGTTTGCATGTTCTCACTGTGTCTGGTTCTCTCCAAGTACTCCCCTTCCACTGAAAACATGTCCAATAGGCAGGATGGATGAATGAATTAGGGCTGCAGGGTTTATCGATGTCGAATCGTAATGGAGGTTTTGACAACCGCAATAACCTAAGCTCAAGAGGCTGAGTTTTTTTTTTCTTCTGTCTCTGTCCAGCATTTGAGTGATCAGAATGGTTGAACCTCTGGTCTCAGGTTCAGCTGCAACAGATAAAAGTTTCCCTAAAGCAGATTCTAAAATGTTTAGACGGATGTGATGTTATGTGATGTTGTGGCCATAGACAGATGGCATCTCCAGAATCGCCCATATATGGTCATGTTTGAAAACAATTTTGAGAAAAATCTAAACTTTCTCAAATTTTTCAAAATCTAGCCTACTTGCTGAACAAATGCTGAATTATGAATATAGTTTTCTACTAAATAAAGTTAAAAAGACATGGGAAAGAGCAAAGAGGTTCAACAGCCCATAGACACATAAAAAAACGTGCTAATGCTAACGCTAGCTAGCGCTTGCTATGACCGTCGTTTTTTTGCTTCTACTGAACAATCTGCTGTGAACTTTACTTGTATTTGAAAAAACAAGTTTACATTTCACCAGAAAATGGCTAAAAATAGTGTAAAACAGTTTCCCAAAAGATTCTATTTTCCCCTTTGGTGAGGCCACGCCCCCTTCTATGACCTTGGAAGCTAAGCAGGGAAGGGCCTGGTCGGTACTTGGATGGGAGACCGTTTGGGAACACCAGGAAGCCTAGCGAATGGAGTGAGTGAGTGAGTGGTTGGTGGTGGTCGAAGGGGCCGATGGCGCAGACTGGTTGCTTCGCTTCCGTCAGTCTACCCCAGGGCACCTGTGGCTACAATAGTTGCCGAGTATGGAGTGAACGAATAGTGCACTGTAAAGCGTCTTTGAGTGTCCAGAAAAGCGCTATATAAAACAAATGCATTATTATTATTATTCCGTCCTCGACTTATTTACTCTTTGGATGTTGGGGAAAGGTGAAAGCTGAACAGAAGAGGGCGCTGTCCACACAAAACTAAACATTTTTATAAGCAAATAATTGTGTATTGTTCTAATGTGGGGCAATTTAAGCAAGAACATGCTGTTTGGCAATCTGAAAGTAACTTGACCATGTATCAGATACAAACAAGGGAATGAAGGGACAGACGAAGGAAGGGACGGACAGACGGATGGTCGGTCGGTCAGTCATTTGTTCATTTGTTTGCGGTTGTGGGCACAGGTCAGTTTGTACAAATGTGTGCAACCCCTGTAGCTACATCTATAGTTTCTTTCCAGCTTTCCAGTGGTTGGTTAGTGGTCCAGGTGGCCATGAGGGGGTCTGTTGTTGGTTTTAGTGACTGGAGGAGCTGAGGTCACAGGTCTGTGGACTGGACTCTGGTCCATTTTACACTCCGCCGACTCTCTCCCTTTCCTCTATCTTCATCTCTCTCTTCACTTCTCTCCCCACTCTCTACCTCTCCCTCTGGTCTCCGGTCGTCAGCGTTAAACCAGGCGTTAAATCCCGCCTCCCACCCTCCCCCCCGCCCCAGATGTCGCAGGGCTGCAGGACCGATGTGTCACTAACATCGTGTAGCGCCGCTTCCAATGGCATGTTTGTTTTGAAGTTTGACCCCCGCTCAGCACCTGTAGGTCCACGGGGGGGGTTGTCCTGACGGATTACGCGTGGACTTGAGTCACCGCTTCTGCCTTTTCCGCTTCACAAAGCACTGACCTAAAGCCACTTCGGGAACAGCGATGTGAAAATAAAACGGCGCACGCTTTTATTTTGGAAATGTGTTTCTCGTCCCTGTGTAGAGTCCATTCCAATCTCTATCCAACAGAGAGCCGTCATGTCTTTTTCCTCCTTATGATTACAAAGGCGGCACCGGGAGGCAGCCTTTGTAATGTGCAGTTTGTGGGGAAAGAACTGCTACAAATCTTATGTATGCTGAAAACATGTAAAATTACAAGCACTTGTGTCAAAATGATTGCTGATTTTCACGTCTTGTCATTTTTCTGTAATGTAATGTTCTCTTAATGAGAAAGTTGCAGTTTGTTACCAGGACTAAAATGTACGGTGGCCGAGAGGGGTCACAACAAATACAAATGCTAAAACAAATACAAACGCCACAGCGCAACAACTTTGAGCCACAACACAACAACTTAACGAAAGCCACAACACAACAACTAAACGAAAACCGCAACGGAAGTGACCGAACAAAACGGAAGTGACTGGAAGCCCGAAATTACTAGCAGCTAAAAACATTGTTATGCTGTATACATTGTAAAGCGGATCAAATATAGCTTCACTACAGAGAGCTACAAATTCTTCGCTGCTCAAACGAGGGATTCCAGGAGGAAAAGTCTATTTATTAATAGCTAATGACTTGTGGAACCGTAGCTATCATTAAGCTAGCTTTAGCCGCCTCACCCGACGCACTTTATTTCAATTCATGTTCTGCCCACGGACGTGTATTTGCATCGTCTGTGATCACAAACAACGCACAAGAACCCGTTTTAATAAACTATATTCAACAGAAGACTTCAAACTGAGCAACATCGGAAATCGAATCAAATCGGGGTTTGAGTGAATCATAGATACAGATGGCATCTCTGGAATTGCCCATATATGGTCATTTTTTAAAACAGTTAAGGGGGAAAACAATATTGAGAAAAATCTAAACTTTCTCTAATTATTCAAAAACTACTTCAACAAACGCTGAATTCTGAATATAGTTTTCTACTACATAAAAATACAAAGACGTGGAGAGGAGCAAAGTGGTTCAACAGCCCATAAATACATGAAAAAAAAGGTGCTAATGCTAACGCTAGCTAGTGCTTGCTATGACAGCCGTTCATTCACTTCTACAGAACAATCTGCTGGACTTCTGGATATGGATATGGATTCTATTTTCCCTGTTGCAGCTGAACCTGAGATCGCAAGGTTCGACCATTCTGATCAGTGAACATCGATAACTCAAACACCAGAGACAGAAGGAAAAAAATAAACACCAGCCACTTGAGGTCAACATAAAATTATGCATGAATTGATGCATGATTTCATGATGTATTCATGTATGACAATATCATGACTCATCATGAGTTAACATGACTTCACGTTCTTTCATAGATGACTTCATGCATGAAGTAATTAAATAACTGCTATAATGAATTCATGAGAAAATCTTGTTAGTATATCATGATCTTAGAATCATGATGAATTCATTAAAACATTTGCATTTTTAAATAAAGAAAGCGGGTGCTTCGCACATCAGATTCATACCAATTTTTAAACAAAAACATTAACTAAGAGTAATTATGAAGTTTGTGCATGAATATCATTATTCATAATGTTTTTTAAGAAAATAGGTTTGCGAGATATAGCTTAATACACTTCACAACACTTACTTCTGTAATGAACTCATGAGCAAATCCTTAGTTCATTCATAAATTCATGATGTCTGCGTCCCCGATACTAAAGTGATGCACTTTTATGCTTTGGACAAACTTGTGCAAGAGCAAAAAAATTTTGAAAAATTATTTACATCATAAATAAGTCTTAATAGAAGTTTTTGAAAAGCTAAGCATAAATGTAAGCAATAGCCAGTGTTTATGTTGATGTAAGTGAAATGTAATGGATCACAAAACATTTAAACTCTTAATGCTTTGTGGACAGTTCTAAATTATAATGTCAGTGATGTTCGTGTTTGTTTTGTCCTTTTGTCCTGGTTATTGTCCAAAGCATAAAAGTGCATCACTTTAGTACAGGGGACAAAATCATCATGAATTTATGAATGAACTAAGGATCAGCTAATGATGAGTTCATTACAGCAGCAAGTGCTATATTAAGATATAAAACTTGCAAAATGATTTTCTTCAAAATCATGATGATCATTATATTCATGCATTAACTTCATAATTATGATTAGTTCATGTGTTTGTTAATAAGATTTTCTCATGAATTCATTACAGTAGTTACTTCATTAATTCATGCATGAAGGCATCTATGAAAGAACATGAAGTCATGATATTGTCATGCATAAATACATCATGAAATCATGCATTCATTCATGCATAATTTCATGCTATTCATACATGACTTCATGTAACCTTATTTTAAAATGTTACTGGTTTGTGTAGTAGTAGTAGCAGCAGCAGTAGTAGTAGTAATAGTAGTAGCAGCAGTAGTAGTAGTAAAAGTAGTAGCAGTAGTAGTAGTTTATTCGGTCATTTCATTCCTTTAAACATTAAAGAAACATTTCCATTATACATGTACAGCATGACCGAAATGAATGAATACTTAATACGCCTAACCCAGTTTACATACTTTACGAGGAAAAAAAAAGTCAAAACCTCGACAGCGATTCAATATGGATAAACCTTGCAGCTCTAATACTCTACTACTCTCATAAGTCCAGCTTCTACCTCTGGTCTCGGCTCAGCCCTGTCATTTCCAGACACTTTAAAGTGGAGATACTTCTGACGTTAAAAGCACATGAGCTGATTGCTGCTATTCTCCATTATTATAAAGCGCGGCAATTGAACGGTATTTTCTAATTGCATTCATGGGAAGTAATTGCAGCTGTAAGGCGGTGGTAGAAATGAGTGGAACGCGCCACAGGGCCACAGCCACATTTAATTACAGCTCTTGAGTCAAGCACTGTTTGCTGCAGAATATGAACTGCATCAGGCGCTAGCAGCTGCACAAAGACTTCATTTTCAGAACATCGTGATGTGATAAGGATTTCAATGAGTCCAATTACTTAATTATATGATCGACTTGTTTCCCCAGAAGAAGTTGTTTTCTTTAACGGTGTCCTGATCATTTTTGTTAACATACTTTTTGTTAATATACAAGAACGTTCGTTACATCTAAAGGCGCTGCAGGTGAAGAGCAAAAACATAAACATAAAACTGAAATGTTGAGGTTTATCTGTTTGAACTTGTCCTGCAGATTTACGACATAAACGGCCTGTGAGAAAAGGAAGTGATCTTTTGTTGAATGTTTTCTTTTGGCCGATCCATTAAGGCGAGACGCTGCAGGTGAATGAGATGCATTTGAGTGATATCAAGTGGAAGCTTGTGCTGTAGGTTACTGATATAAATATGAGGAAAACATGTATTGCACTTTTTATGACGTTTGCATTTACATTATGTAAATGTAAATGGTAGATGGGCCAGGTTTAAATGCATGGTTTTATTCGTGGATCAGTTACAAAAAAAATTTATTCAAAGGGGATCAAAATTTCAAATCGAAAACAAAAGCGAAATTGCCTTGAAAATCTGTTTGAGCGTAGGTTACGCACGGGCCTACTTTGATACAGTTTTCCATAAATAAACCACACATGCCTTCAAGTGCCACAACACCACATCTAATCTGCGTTTTAAGGTGACATTTCCATCTTGTGTCAGTCTTTACCTCCTGATGATGCTCCTTGTGTAGCCACAGCTCAGTCCAAAAGAAAGAAGCGCATTTTACAGGGCACATAGCAACTTTTTTTTTCCAATTCAGCCGCTCCAACAATCCTGCAGCTGTAGGGCAAATGTTCCAATACGCTACAGTTTTCTTGCAACTGCTGCATAACTCTGCAACTCCTCCGCAGCCGATATGACAGTTTCTGATCAGTTAAATCCTGTACATTTCGTAACTTTGTGCATTCGAACGGTGTCCAACGCGAGGCTGCTGCCTCTCTTTCCCCGCCCACTCATGTCGGATCTGCAGCGAGTGGCTGAAGCAGCGGAGGGACACTTTTATTTCTTTAATCTTTATTAAACATTTCGCGCTGCATCACGCATGTTGCACATGGAGGGGGGCGGCACAACAACATCGCAATGCGAGTCTTCCCCCCCTCCTGTCCTGCCCACTTTTTTGCGGCAGGTATGACACTGAAGATTGCAAGGAGCGCCTCCCGTCTGCGTCCTCGTCTTCTCTAAAGCCTGCGCTTTGAACCACAAGATCTGGCCCCCGGTGTTTACAAAGTATGTAAATACTCACAGACAAAGCCATGCCCCTACTGCACGCTCACAAATCTCCCTAAACAAGCCAGTTTAAACCTAAAAGTTTGCACCTTTAAATACACCATTACTGCTAGCCTGCGTTTTTCTCCAAACCTGGGCTGCCGACTTGTGTCCCTGGTTCTCACGACGGTGCACATAAACAGTACATAGTATACCGCATCTACAACGACTTTTGCTAAAAGCTAAAAGTGAAAGCGATCCTGACTTACGGATTTTTCACTTTGGAAAGTAGAGGTTCTTGGCTTTCAAATGAGCTCTACTATTTCTCGGACCTCGTACTCGTCATATTTGTATTGCTGACTTTTGTTGACAACATCTTCTTATAACATTGCACAGAAAATCCGTGAAAGTCCACGTCGAAAGCAACGAAAGGGAAATAACAATCAAGCCAGGAACAAAGCAAGCTTGAAATGAAACGAAATGTGCACAAAACGCTGAACTTTTACGCATTTTGAATTCCCGTACTTTTCTTTTTTGGGGGCTGTAATTTCAATCAGATGGAGAATTGAAGTAATAACGTCATCGAGGGGGTGCGTTGTTCGCCATATTCCCCCCAAAAATGAGCATCCCACGGAGACCAAAGCTTTTCGGAAAAAGCTTGACGGGCAATTAAATTTGGACACTTGCGAAAAAGCTCTAATTACTTCAGTGCTTTGTATACCGAGTAGACGGCGCTTTGTGTTTATCCTCTTATGCATATATTTGTCCTATCGCATCTGTTCGCGAAGATCTCCTCCAAACTTCGGTTCAACTGGGAACACTTTAGAACTCGAAAGAAAAAAAAAAAAAAAAAGACTCCTACTCCCAGTCTTCGAGCTCCTTACTTAATCTCTCCGGACTCTAGTCTTCCCTTTGTTTTAGATGTTTTTTTTCTTCTTCTTCAGATTACCCCCCAGGAGATTTTAGTCTGAAGATGGCGGGAGCGTTCGCACCTTTGAGCAGCACCGAACGGGAAGAAACTAATTAGAAAGGCTTAATGTTACAATGACGGGAGGGAGAGAGAGAGAGCAACTCGATGCAACTGGATATTCATAACATTGTGCGCGAGGGAGCTCTGGGGACGGGAATAATGAAATATTCACCGCTCGTGTAAAAAAAAAAAGGGGAAGAGAAAATACTTAAAAATATCTGATAAAAATAGGCTCCGCTGCAGAACAAGGGCTTGAGGAGAGATTCGTGACACAAAATACAATATCCAGTGTCCCTAATTTGGATTACTGCGAGGACAGGGAATACGATAAGGACGGCGTAACGGCCAAGAAACAATTGGAACAAGATTATTACTACAAAAAAAAAAAAGCAGAGGCCAGCGCCAAGTCATCATGGACAGCCACTAGCTATATATGTGACGCACAGAAAACACTTTTCCCAAAGCCGATACTAGCAAGAGGCCTGACTACAACTCCACGCGGTGTTTGCGTATAGCAAGTGCACGCTGTAGCACTTTTTAGTCGCTGGATTTGTTTTACAGCTGCATTAAAGCAGGGTTCCTCAGACTTTTTTCTCTGGGGGCCACATTATTGTTCCTGACTGTGATGGGGGGCCGGACCGGGTTGGCTATTACATAGAATTGCATGACTCGACCAAAATGCCTCATTGTGAAGTAGAGATGACTCGCCTGCACAGTCGTCCCCACGACGATATCCACAAGATCAACACTTGATTCAGGCTCATATTTGTTTCGCTGTAGTGGTTTGCAAAAATAGTAATCAAGTCTTCACACTTTGTTTTAGTTTCCATTTATTTGTATTTTCAAATAAAACATCATTATGTAATGTGACCAAAGTAATAACTTCTTACACTTGTATTGTGCTTTACAAGCCTGTGTCACAAGTTTCTCAAAGTACTGTAGTCATTATTCATTCTCTCCACAGTCTGTGGTGGTAAGCTTCATTTACCACGTGGCTGTAATGTGTTTATATTCTGATCTCTTATGTAAGTGCCCTCTGGTGGGCACCTGTGGAATTATTTTTTATTTATTCAAATTGCCCTCTAGTGGCTGGAATGAGTAAACTGGTTATTTAGTTAAAATATCCCAACTCCGCACAGGAATGGACTAGAAACTTACTTTTTATTTTGACATACTCAGGGATTTGTGCTCTATAAGTGGGGGGCCGGATTAAAGCATCTCACGGGCCGGATTTGGCCCGTGGGCCGTAGTTTGAGGACCCGTGCATTAACGGAACAGGCCACCATTTTTACATACTGAGATATGTTCTTGCCTGAGCTTAGACGAGTTGATGCATACCTGTCTGGTCTTTGTGCGTGCCCTCAGTCACACAAAACGACCAAAGATGTTGTTAGCATTTGGCCTCTCCCTATGTATTCCTATAGCTCCAAACAGGGGGTGAAGTTGAAAGCGACCACGCTCTTTCACGGGTACGCACAAAGACCAGATAGGTTCATATCAACTCGTCTAAGCTCAGGTAAGAACATATCTCAGTATGGAAAAACGTTGGCCTGTTCCTTTAAGTCCTTGGGCCCGATCTTGTGCATCAAAACGGAGACGATAGCGTGACATTTTGCGCTCAGTCGGAGCGCACTTTGTGATCTTGCCACTCCAGACTTAGCGCATTTTAGTGGGTTGAGACACAGACATTTTCCTCCAACCAGATCGACTCCGCGTCCAGGAGAGTGGTTGTGTGGGAGTGGGGGGTGAACATGTGCTTTTGTTTTGCTTCGCGTTCACGCCAAGCGTTGGCCGATCCGCGCCACAGCGGACACTGTAGCTCTTTTTCTCTCGAGACGTGAACATGATTTAGCTCACGATGGGGTAAATAAAGTTTTTAGTTTGACCTGTGAGAGCCTAAGGCTTAAGAAAGAACGCAAGACAGCGCAATGTAAACGAGGAAGTGAATGTCAGCCGTGTTTCCATCAGTGCAGTCACCTCCTCTTGTGACGCCCCCTCACAGGTGGCAGAGGCGAATGGCACATATAGCGCCGCCACTCGGACAATAATTCGCCAAGAGCCTGCGCCGCCCCGTGCGCCGCCACAAGATCTGGCCCCTTGAGCGTGAAGAATCACCAGACCTGTTAACTGCTAGTTAGAACAGCAGCAGCTTGTTTTGTAAACACTGCAACCCGGCCCTGTGGCCCAATGAAGACGACATTTAGCACAGACTCTGACTTAGGGAGTGGAGTCTATAATGAAGTCAGCTGTACGTGATATATTGTGTTTCCACAATGTCTCCAGCTTGTTGTGAGTGTGCCACACTTGAAGGGGTTTCGGTTCCTGGTATCGGGACCAGTATTGGGAAGATTGCTTTAAAGTATGTTTTACAGTATGATAAAAGTAACTCGTTGCAGGACAAAGTACTAAGTTACAAAGATACTGTAAGGAAGAGCGCTCATTCGCCCTGTTGGAGCAAATCATAAGCCTGTTTTAGCCATAAAATCTCTAAAGCTCTCATAACCAGGTAACCATAACCATAACCTTATGTTCAGTCTATCACCCAGAGCTCAGTCTCTAACAGCTACAGCGAACGCACAGAAGTAAAACAACCAATCTGACATCTTTAAGCTGTAGACGATGGCCAAACAACACATTTACTAAATGTATCATTATATCAGGTCATATCCAGACTCATGTCAGCGCCTGTCGCTGTGCGTAAACTACGATAGATGAAGCGCAAAGTGAATAAATATCTCTACACTGACTTACCCACCTCGCTGTCGGCTTCTATAAACTCCACAAACACGCAGCACCTCCCGCACTTCACGTCTGTCGTTGCCAGCTTTATATATATATCAGTAAAACAGCTCATGTGTCAGGCTGAGTTTGGTCCACTTTTAGGAAAGACAACAGACCCACTTTTTGCCTGCAAAGCACCTCCTCTGATTGTTCCCCTGTGCAGACGATCACTCTATCAGACAATCAACGTCACTCTTGTTCTGTCTCACTCCCCTGAAACAAGGCGCTCCTCGGAAAAAACAGATGAGGGCAGGATCTGAGGGAACGCCGTTTTTCTGTGAGCCTTGATGAATAATTACCTCAGTTACTTAGACATTGCTCATTACTGGATAATCTCAGTTACTAACACTGAGCGGGACCACTCAGTGAGTACAAAGCAAATGTTATCGAGCTGATGATACTGGCATCGGTGATGGTACATCCCTAGTTTAGGAAGATGGAAATTTGTCTTTGGCATCACCTTTAAAACACATGTCAACATCCAGCACCTAAAACACAGGATGCCTTTATCATGTGGCACTTCAATTCTTGTATTACCCTTGTCGAAGTCATTTGTAACTTCTCAACTTAACTTAACCTTTTCTTGGGGCCATTGACCGGGCTGGAGGGGCTGAGGAAACGTGTTGAGGCAGACCCAGAATGACGGGGGCGTGGTTAGGGAGGGGATATGTGTGTTTAGTTATTTAAAGTCAGTGTTATGCAAAAATATGACCCAGAGAGCTCAGTCCGTGTCTGGTTTAGCTTCATGGCTTGGCCTTGAAGGGAAGTGTTGACGGCGTAGGAGAGTTAAGCGGTCCGGCTGCTTCAAACCTCTTCTCTCAGGAGGAAGAGAATTATTCCGGTAATAGTTCATAGATTTATAGTTCATTAGCTTTTACTTGGCTTCAGCATTTGTTTCAGTTCTCCAGGGCAGGTCCTTCCCTTCACAGTTCATCCCTTTTCCTCCCAAAATATCGTCCACCCATTGTCCATCTCCACAAATACAACAGTCCATCATTGTTGTGTGTTACTTTCCGCTCTTTAATTTCAGCAGCGGGGTCATATTGCAAACTGCTGTCATTCCAAATTTCCCATAATCCAGGGCAGACCATCCAATAAACAGGTACCCTGATATCAAGAGTCCAAATAAGTAAATATCTTTGATGTCTTCGACCGACAGGACCGCTAGGCGAACGGCAATTCAGGAGCAGCGAGAAGACACGTCTGTACTCGACAGAGACAGGAAGAGGTAGTTTTTTGTTTTTGTTTTTATCTCGGAGCTAATGGCTAATATCCAAAACTACACCACAAACATTAAGCAGCTAAAAGGTATTTATTCTGAAGGCAGGCCAGCTACTTTTGGTGAAAATCTTATTTGGTGTTTGCAGTCAGCTTCAAGACACAAACATCTACCGTGGTGAGTTCAGAAGTACGCTTGTAGGGTGAGTTTAGAGCCATCTTTGGACCATTTATGTCGAACTGATTGTGCAGATACAACACGAGACTCCTTAAAAACCACAAATTTGCAGGGCTTAAAGTAGTGCTAGCTTGTTCTTGGTTTACAGTTGAAGGCAAAGTCATTCAAAAAGCCACTGAAGCCATATTGATATCCGCAATACTGTTAAACCAACAATAAAAAGGACCAGGGTCAATGGACACGCATTGGAATCGCTCTCGGGCCGCTGACATGACCTATGAAACAGTGAGGAGCTACTGAGGCAGGAGCCCCCAGGAAGTGCCCTCTGACATGGGAGAACGTTAGCCAACTGAAAAGCCTGTGCGCGTCATTGAGCGCGGCGATGTTCGAGCAAAGAGAGGAAGCAGATTCTTAAGAGACAGACTGAAGTTCCAGCTCGGAGACGCTGTGCAGCTCTCAACGGTTTCGGCCAAATCTGGACATGTGGCTCAGAATCGGGACCGTCCGGGGTAAGCTCATCAAGTCTAAAGGCTCTTGCACACCAACGTGATAATCTCCAGTTGGGAGTGGCCGAGCAGGTTTTCACGACGGGCGTGTGTATGGTGGTACCTCACGATTCGATACGATACATGGCTTATGATAACGATTATCTCACAATATGCCGATACTGCGATAAGCGATATATTACACAAAAAAAGGTACATCACGATTAAAAAAAAACAATAACATTTTTAACATACCACATATTATTCATCATTTACATTTCTTTTGGTGTTCTTTGTACCACTTTTATAAAGGATCCCTGATTTACACACTGAAAATGGGCCTATACATCTGTCAGTGACTTCATTTACATTTAAATAAACAAGAAACCACAGTCCTATTTAAAAAGGAATAAATCAACCCCCATTTTTTTTTTTTAATGATTATACAAACTATCATTAAAAGTAATTTATATGTGTGACAGTGTTTGTTCCAAGTGCTTAAAACTGTAGTGCTGCCCCCTGCTGTCCATTAATGTGCATGACGTTCCTCATTAATATGCATGACGTCATCAAAAGTATCCATATCGTAATAAAAAGTAATCGCATCGTCCCGTAAAACATCGCGATATATCGGAAAATCGATATACATTGTCACACTCCTAATGCCGGGTTTAGACCAAAGCAAAGCAGCAGCCGACGCTAGAGTTGGAATTGTTGAACTTTTTGGGGGAAATTTGCGAGCGTCGACCAATCAGGAGCTTTCCCCAACAGTGACGTGGGCTTGAATACCGGGGAGATCCTGCGTAGACCATGGGGGTGTAGTTAAAGATCCATAGGACGTGGCAGGAGAAAAGACAAGGTAGCCTCCAAACAACTGGAGTTTTCAGCTGCTTCCAAGATGGCTATGAACACACTCTGAATCAGCTGGATATTGGAAGGGAAGCTTTTGCACTCTGTTTTTGAGTTGTGGGACTCACTACATTGGGCTGCCTCTGGCTAATTTTTGAGACAAGTGTCATGCTTTCATCAACTATCCGGATAAATGTACAAACTTCCGAGGCACTTTCTTCACAACTCACTGCTAGACAGAGCCGGTGCTGGCCCTTCTGGGGCCCTAAGCAAAAATCCACACGGGGGCCCTACAGTAGCATCTTACGAGAGCGGACCCATTTACAGGCAACAACGGTTCCACTGTGCAGTAGTGCAGGGCAAAAGGGGAAAATGATGACCTCAATTCAGGCCCCGCCCCCTGTGCGAGAACCACTAACCACTAAGCCACTGTGAGACTGGGATTTAGGATAATTATAGTCTATTTCCCAACTTTTGAAAATGGTCAATGGCAAATGGACCTGTGTTAATTTTGTCGACTAAAACGTTTAGTCTTAATTTTAGTCAAAGTGATATTTTTTCCGACTAAAATTGGACTAAAACTAAATGAAAAGTTTCTCATGAGACTAAAACTATGACTAAAATGTCCAGATATTTTAGTCGACTAAAATAAGACTAAATAAAAAAGAAAAGGAGAGACTAAAATCAGCCAAACTTCTACTGACAATCTGAAAAAGCCTCAGATCATTTAATTCTCTGCCAAAGGATCAGCTCTGAGCTTTGTTCATGTTGGAGCAGCTCCATGAAGCAGAGGAACAAGATTAAATATGATTATAATGAATATTATCAATGCAAAGTCGACTAAATTAGTCTTAAATTTAGTCGACTAAATTGACATGCAATTTTAATCGACTAAGAATAGACTAAAATTGAAAAGCTTTTTTTGACTAAATCTTGACTAAAATTAATTACATTTTAGTCAAAAGACTAAAACTAAAACTAAAATAAAATATGTTGTCAAAATTAACACTGAAATGGACACATTCTCTCACCTCTGGTCCCTGACCCACAGTTTGGGAACCGCTGATTTAAAACTAGCTGACACCTGCACCTGACGGTTATTTCTGTCTGACCACTGAGAATTAGCCTGTGAGTCGCCCAATTGGTTTTAGACTGTGCACATTCAGAGAACCACAGTTACTGTAAGTAACTGCGCACATGAGAACCGTGTGGATTCAACTCATCTTTGAGACAAATAGGCCGTAACAACGCCTTGATTAATCAGCGAAGCAACACCGTAGTTTGCCAGACACGCGGGGCCCTTGTAGCTGCGGGGGGCCCTAGGCAACTTGCATAGTTTGCCTATAGGAATAAACGGCCCCTGCTGCTAGAGACGCGTTCTAAACATTTCACAGAGAGACGTAGCATCAGGGGCGGACTGGCCATATTTCCATTCTGGAAGAGCACAGAAGGGCCACTGGCTCTAGAGCCACCAGTCCCGCCTCAACCGAGCTTTACCCAAATCTAAAAGCTAAAAAAAAAGCATCAAAATAGCGAGAAAAATAGGATGAAAAGTCAACAAAAACATGAGAAAAACACGGACAGTAAAAAACCTACAAAAACGATAGAAAGAGAGAAAAAAAAAACATGAATCTAAAAGGAATTCCGTGGAGCATGGTGTACCACAAGGTTCAATTTTGGGACCATTATTATTTATTATTTATATTAAGGATTTTGCTTCTGTTTCTACGACCACCTTTCCCGTTCTTTTTGCTGATGACACCGATCAAAAAAATAATAATCAAAAGCCGAACTGGGAGAAAATGCACTCGTGAATGTTAAGGTGGGTGGTAAGAGCCAGGCCAGTCAGAGTCCAGGGCTGTTTTTCAGTCCCAGTCCGCCCCTGCGTAGCATCATGAGCCGGTCGGGCTTGGTCTGGGGCTCATGTCGCTCCATGCATGCGTTGCCCTTAGCAGGTGAGACGAGAGGAAACCTGAGCAGGAAAATAGGAGGGAACTAAACAGCGACAGGGCGTTGGGCTGGTGTGAATCCAACTCAAGTACGACCTTTTTGCTTTACCTCTTTACTTTGTTCCTGTAGTTTTTTTCTCATAGTAGTAGTTTGGCCGATTTCATGGAGAAATGAGGTGAAAACCGGGGACAGATATGACCTGCTGATGGGGTCTATAAAAGCACAAATCCCTCGACCGCCATGTTTTTTCGGCGAGCGTCGTGCAAGTTTTCCTGCAGATCTGCCTCGCCTCTGACAGAAAAGTCGATTTCCGTCTCCACACTCGACTCCCGTCGGCCTGTCGGTGTGTCAGATCCTCGTTAGCTGCTTTTCTCTCTTTCCCCCCGGAGCGCTCTAATGAACCCGAGTCCTCTGTACCGTCCCCGCTCTCGGCGGGAGTCACACGACCGACCTCGTCTGTCTTTCATGAATTGCTAGTTGGGTTGAACATAACAAACTAATCCTGTAGGTTGAGTGGATTTACAAGTGCTTTTGAGTGTTGCTAACCGTTCCCAAAGGGCTGTCAGCTTGATCTTGGAAGTAAAAAAAAATTAAAAGTGACGATCAAACAGGCAGAGTCTCATTTTCCCAATGTTGGAATATTACAATATGGCCCTAAATGAAGCCAGCTTTGTGTAGTTTTGTTTGCAAATAAACAAAACTTGTCCACTTCCATGAGCTCCGACAATATACAGTACTGCAGACAAGAATGGGAGTGATTTTATTTAGATTATATTAGGGCTGCTCGATTATTGAAAAAATAATAATCACGATTATTTTTGTCATAATTGAAATCACGATTATTCAAACGATTATTTGTTGCCTTTCAAAAAATCCATCAAAAAAATTTACAAAAATCCATCAAAAAAGTGACAAAAATCCATTAAAAAAATGACAAAAATCCAGCTAAAAAGTGACAAAAATCCATAAAAAAAACACAAAAATCCAGCAAAAAAAGACAAAAATCCATCACAAAAGTGACAAAAATCCAGCAAAAAAGTGACAAAAATCCATCAAAAAAGACAAAAATCCATCAAAAAAGACAAAAATCCATTAAAAAAAAGACAAAAATCCATAAAAAAAAAGACAGAAATCCAGCAAAAAAAGACAAAAATCCAGCAGAAAAAAGACAAAAAATCCATCTGAAAGTGACAAAAATCCAGCAGAAAAAAGACAAAAATCCAAAAATTAGAAGAAAAAAAAAATGCATTTAAAAAAAAAATATATATATTAAAAATATATATATTGAAAAAAAAATTATAAGCGATTTTTGGCGATTATGCTAATTTTGTAATCGTTTACTGTTGTAATTGAAATTGTAATTGAATTTCGATTAATTGCACAGCCCTAGATTATATTTATTTATACTTATAGATTCCACATTCGCCCTATTCTTGACAGATTCCTGGCTGGATGCAACTATTCCCAACGGCCCAATAATTTATTTACAATTTATTAATGGTAACACGTAGTAACAGTTGTGAAGCTTTTCCTAGCATTACCCTTTGTTGGTTAGAAAATGCAGTATCAGTGTAAAACAGATCATATCCAGTATACATCCAGTAGTTTCACTTCCTGATCCTTCGAACGAACTAAAATAAGCCCCTCCCCTCCTCTTGTTCCCCTTTGCTGCGCAGCTGCTTTCACTTCATGGTGAAAGGATGGAGCTTAGCAAGAGATGGAGAGGTGAGGAAAGCGTGGTGTGGAAGTCATGGATGGACTTCAGGTGGTCGTGTGCTGCTAAAAATAGCCAGTGGAGAAGATCCAAAGGTTACTCAAAGATGTACTCAGCACCTCATTAAATTATATATACTGGACATATGTATTAAAATAAAAACAGTTCAGCAGTGCAAAACAAAGCTGTCGTGCAGCTTTGTGGCTCTGACATGTGTTTTCAGTCAACTTGTGTAGCAGAAAGGCATAAACAACTCTTCTGGTTTTGGGTTGATTACAATAGCTACTTGTTACTAATACTGGGGAGTATTATTGCAACACTGTATGTTTTAACAAAAGTACATATCACTACTAAAAGAGGGGGTATTATGCTTTTTTTCATTCACATAGCACCAGTCTATATCACACTACAATGATGACCAAACCTTCTGTTGGTCTGTAAATGCAGTAAATTAGAATAACTCTCTTGTATAAAATGTCTCTCTCAAAATGGCTGTAGTGAATGTCTTGAAATAGGCCTCTGTCTCTTTAAGAACCTCTGACCCTTTCTGACACGCCCCCTCCACACACTGTCTGTGGCATCAGTGGGGAGGGGGTTCTGCTGAGGAGCAGTGGTTGGTTACTCGGCTGGTGACGAAAGCTCGGAGGCGTCTCCAGGAGGTTGGGGCGTTCCTAGGAGGACTCAGGCAAACCTATCCCTAAAATGGCCGCCATCAGAGTTTTTACAGATTACTCCAAAATACGTGAATGTGCCAAGGCAACACATCAGGCATGTTTTTAATGAGGGAGTGACAGAATAACATGATGTAAACCTTGAAAAAGTGGATTTTGCATAATACCCCCTCTTTAATATGTTAAGTAGTGATATGTTATATATTAATATGTTTTGTGTGCAGCCATGGCGGAAATTAATTACAATAGAATACAAAGCAGCAAAACACTGCTTATACTGTAGCTTTAAGAAAAACTCAAAGTATATTATAGGTCCCTCCAGGATTTTGCGTTGCTGCGATTGCAACTATTAACGCAAAATCAAGCAGCATCTCTTCCAAAATCTTGTAACTATTCCAATAATCCGCAATTTTCTTCGCACCATTTCCTTTACTCTGCAACTTCCCCTGCAGCTAAAGTGAGTTTCTGATCAGTTAGATCAATTTCACTTGTTATATCTGCGTGTAGGAAGTGGAGTCAAAACGCCTCCGCGAGGTTAAGTCATTCAGACTGGGCTCGTTTGCATCACAGCATCTGAAAGTTTCCTGGATTCTACTAGAGCTCCTTGTACTGTTAGAAAATGTATGCAGTGCAAAACGACCACAGGAAGAGGAGCTGATGCTAATGCGGATCAGAGTGAACATAAACATCTCTCACTCTGCCTCTCTCTC